>NW_024721782.1:0-22437 GCF_018991925.1 Homarus americanus | reverse complement strand
AGAGATCCCAGACAAAAGACTAGAAGTGACAAAGAGAAGATAGAAAAAACAAAAGGACAGACAAAGGAGTGAGGAGGAGAGAAGATAAGATGGAAACTGATCACAATATACAACCTGAATCTGCTGAAGAAATTGGATTAAAAGTTATCACTACAACAAAACATGGAATCCCAACATCGAGACCAACAGGAGGGACAATAGTAAAAAACTGTGAAGGAGGGATATACAAGTGGACATATCAAGAAAAATCCCTAAGTGAAGATTATGTCTGGTCACTAATTACTACGGACAAACTAAAGATTACGGCCAAAGACTTTAAAATAGTAGACCTGTCAGAGTATAGAAGAGTCAGAAGCGGGAAACAGGATGATAGGTCTCCACTCCAACTGCCACAATCCAAGTATAAGAAATAATGGACAATAGACAAACAGTAAGAACTTTAAGAATAATACAACACAACGTAAGAAACTGGAAGACCGAGAGAATTAACCTAAGTAATATATATCGCGAAATTGACCCTGACATTATACTAATAAATAGTCACGGTGAGACAGAAAACAACAACATAAAACTCTTTAACTATTATGTAAACCAAAGAAATAAATCGGGCGAGAAAATGACGGAGTAGCGATAGCGGTTAAAAGAAACTTAAAATTTAAACTAATTGATGACTTCCAGGATGAATTTCTAGCAATAAAAATAAATACAACTCAAGGAGACGTAATTATTGCTACTACTTACCTATAGAAGACCTATTAAAATTGGCTAACAATAGTCATCCGATGTACATCTTAGGAGACTTTAACGCCAGACATAGGATTTTTGACAATACAAATAATAACGTCGTGGAAACGCCCTTAATCAATTAATAAATTTAGGGAAAATCAATCATCTGGGTCCTAACTTTCCAACCTGGAGAAATCACAATACACAATCGACACCAGACAAAATTTTTACCAACAACAAAGCCTTTTTCAATTACCATATAATACAGGCAGTGACCATCTGCCAATTATACTAACACTGTCAACAAGCCCCATACAGATACCAATAAAAAAGAGACTGAAAATGAGTAAAACAGACTGGGACAGCTTCAAAGACGACTTAAGTAATCACCACTCGATTAACCTACAAGGGAAAACAACAGAAGATATAGACTCAGAAATGGACAGACTGCACTCAGCAATAAAACATCTATAACCAAACACACTCCTACTTCACACTTTAGAACATTTACCCAACAACAGACTACCAGAAGAAGTTAAATTAATCCAGACCTATTACAATGAAATAAACAGGTATATGGAAAGACACGGCAGTAACAGATGGCTATTGTTACGAGTTGGGGATTTAGAATATAGTTATACGTCTACCCAGATCCCAACAGGTAACAACAATAAAAAACAAAGACAATCGGACTATAAAAGGGTAGACAAAGGATGCGAGTTTTCGTTGTATATAATAGAGTACCATAAATCCCTTAACAAAATATTCAGCTTATAAATTACCCTTAACCAAACTTAACCTAAACATTAACAGTATATACATATTAATAAACATAAAACAATCTCGAAGCAAGTGGACGGGGAAATTAATACAAGAGATACTAGTACTTAAGTGAGGAGCTGAGATGGCTGACGAGTAAGGCTGAGTATTGTAGAAGACGGTAGGTAGTCACTGCACGTACGTAGGTTTAGAGGATAGATGATCCTGTGGTCACTTCCCAGAGCCAAGTGCTCTCTCCTCGATTGGAGGTGACGCAACAACCAGGATAGGGAGAAGGGAAACCTCGGAGTGGTAACTAAGACGAGTCATACTCGTGTCTCGTCCCTAGATGGCGTTGCTCGTGGTGCTGGGTAGGTAGATCAGGACAATAGATGGCGTGCTTCGTAGTGCTGGGTGGAGGGGTTCGTAACACCCCTCCAAAGACCTCCGTAGCGCGGGCGCGAAGGAGGTGATCACCTGGTGCGTCTGGAGAGTAGCTGCTGCATTTCCACTGGAGCTCGGGATAAGGAGTCTGCAATCAGGTTATAGGGCTGGTGAGGAGAGCCCAGCGGAGGATTCGCTGGTTGGAGGTCTTGTTGGTTTGGATGAACGTGAGTGGGTTATGGTCGGTGAAGACTAGGGTTGTTTGTGGGCAAGACTGGAGGTAACATTCAAACTTCTTTATTGCCAACACCAGAGCCAAGGCCTCCTTCTCTATGGTCGAGTAGTTGGTCTGATGTTTTTCAACTTGGCGGAGTAATATGCCACAGGGTGAAGAACATCAGTGGTTGGGTCGGGTTGTAGGAGCACAGCCCCACTCCGACACCACTAGCGTCGATTTGCAGATGGAAGGGCGAGGTGTAGTCAGGCTTGGAGGCAAGGAAGGCTTTGAGGCGGTGGAAAGACTGGTCGCACCTCTGGTTCCAGATGTAAGGGACCGCAGAACTGGTAAGGTCTGTGAGGGTCCGGCCACGCTGGAGAAGTTACTGCAGAACCGACGGTAGTAGCCGCACATCCCCAGGAAGCGCATGAGTTCCTTCCTCGTCCTTGGAGTGGGGAAGGACAAGATGGCTCTAACGTTTGCGTCCTTGGGTCTCACCATACCATGCCCAACGATATGTCCCAGGTAAGTCACTGAGGCCCGGCCAAAAGCAGATTTAGCCAGGTTTATGGTGAATCCAGTCTCTTGCAGTCGTGCAAACAGTATCTCCAAACGCACCAGATGTTCGTCCCAGCTGTCCGACACCACCACCAGGTCATCCAGGTAGGCGAACGTCCCACCTAGGTCCTGAATTAGGAAGTTGATGGCCCTCTGGAATGTGGCCGGAGCATTAGAAAAGCCAAACGCCATAACCAAATATTGAAAAAAGACCAAATGGAGTTATAAATGCCGAGATTATTTTGGCCCTATCCGTGAGTCCCACTTGATAATATCCTTTCAATAAGTCCACCGTACTGATAAATTTGGCACAGCCTATGCTGTCTATTATATCTTCAATCAAAGGTAAAGGGTAGGAGTCTGAGACAGTGACCTGGTTCACTTTACGATAATCGGTACAGAAACGAAAAGTGCCATCGGGTTTTGGAATGAGAAGGCAAGGTGAAGCCCAGGGAGGTACTAGGCTCAGCTAAGTTATGTTTTAACAAAAATCTACCTCCTTTTCATAATCTCTTTTTTTGTGGATTTAGTCGATAGGCTGATTGCCTAATGGGTTGTACATCATCCGAGATTAGCTTAATATCATGTTTAAGTATATTGCAAAACCCTGGGAGGTCTGATGTGACTTTAGGAAATGTTGATAATAACTTAGTGAGATCTTTTGCTTGAGATGGATTCAGAACAGAAAAATACTCATCCAAGTTGTTGAGTATGTGACTGTTAGTAGGGTTTTCTTTTAGGTAGAGGAAGTCTAAATTCTCCAATAGGTCCATGTCATCTGTCTCCGGCTCCGGCCTGACAAAACCGTATGCAATACAGGTTGACTTATAGCCTCTGGGATGTCTTCCTCTGACTGCCTGGAATGGTAAAGTTTCATGAGATTAATGTGAACAAGTTGTGAATCTTTTCTGCGATCAGGAGTATGGACTATATAGTTGAGAGGAGATAGTTTATTAGCAACTATATAGGGACCAGTAAACTTGCTTTTAAGGGAGAGCCTGGAATGGGTAGAAAGAGTAACACTTTGTCACCTGGAGAAAATGATCTTTTAACTAATTTAGGTTGGGACTTCACCATTTTTCTTGGACTTTTTTAAGTTTGACTGAGCAATGGTTCGGACTTCAGTTAATTTGTCCCTTAAAGTGTCAATGTATTGGGAAACTGTTGCGAGCTTAATAGATGGAGTGTCAAACCACTGCTCCTTTACTATTTTAAGGGTCCCCTTATTTGTCTCCCATATAGTAACTCGAACGGGGAGAAACCCAATGACTCCTGGGGACATTCCCTGATGGCAAAGAGTAACAAGTCTATGCTTTCATCCCATTCCTTTTGGTGTTCTATACAGTATTTTTTGAGCATTGATGTACAATGGTCCACACTGAGTCTTTCATCACCTGTTTGAAAAGATTGCTCGTAAAATTGGTGCCCTGATCGGATTGGATCTCTTTAGGAATGCCCACTGAAGTGAAAAGGTGCAAAAGATGTTTGATTACGTTTTTGAAGTGATGCTTTTAAGGGAAAAGCCTCAGGATAACGTGTACTGGTATCCATAACTGTGAGCAGGAATTGATTTCCTTCTTAGTCTTTGGTAATGGGCCCACACAATCACAACAATCTTTTCAAATGGTGTAGAAAATACTGGGATGGGCTTAATATGACAAGATTTTTAGGTATTTTGACACATCCTTCCTAAGTCCAGGCCAATAATAGTGTTGGAGGAGCTTTTTATATGTTTTCAGGATTCCCAAATGTCCTGAAATACCATCATGGGCAAGGGCAATTAATGCTGGTCTGACTGAGGTGGGAATTACCACTTGATGTATTTCAGACCACGTGTCTAGATGGGCAAGCTCAGGGGCCTATAGGCCCTCATCAAAACCCTTCATGATAATAAAAACACGGAAGGGTGTTAAAATCTTTACCCTCAACTGCTGCATGATGAAGTTTAGTCAAAGATGGATCAGATTGTTGGGCTTTAACGAGCTCATCCTTACTAATTGTCTTATTGTACAGATCTTCTGTGGGTAGGAAAATATTAGAGGTGGTTTTAGACGAAGAGGGCCCATTTCGCACACTCTGTGACCGGGTGACAGCACAAGATGGGAAAAGATGAGGAATAGTTTCTTTAAGGTCAGTGGTGGAGTTGACAGGTAAGGGAGAGTCGACTGTCTTTATGTTAGGAACCACTAGATCTCCTACCAAGTCATTACCCAATAATAAATGAATGCCGCACACAGGCATTGGGTCTTTCCTTATGGCTATTTGCACTTCCCCAGTAATCAAGGGACATTGGAGGTGCACTTTAGCTAAAGGATAGGAAGAATGGGATGAGAGATCTGAAATTAGAACACTCATTAGTAAATGCGGTAGATATATCGGGAATGACGTTAAACAGGAGGATAGATTGTGCTGCGCCCGTATCACGTAGTATACGAATAGGAAAGAACGAGACCCTCTATGATTGAAATTTTTCCCTCATAGGTGAATGAAGAGAAGAGATCCTGATGGGGCCTTTCCACATTGGTATTTGCTATTGGTTTGGACTTGGGATCCAGGGAACTACTTTTAGCAATTCGACACTTTGGGTGTTTACAATTCTGGATCGTATGGCCTGGGTTTTACAGTAAGAACAAGTAAGCTTGGTTGCATCGGGGGTAGGTGTGGGACCTTTCGACCTACCACTCACGTTCCCAAGGTTATCATCAGAGGAGGACCTAACATGTCGGGAAGTACCACGTTCTCTACTGCCCAGTGACTCCACCAACAAAGCGTACGCATCAGCCAGCTCAGCAGCACGCCCTAAATTAACCTCTCCACGCTCCTCCACATGCTTCAAGATGTGAAATGGTATCTTGCTCTTCCACCTCCAGGACTACCAAATTTAACAAATCCTGAAATGTGGAGGTCTCTGTAGCCTCTAACCACTTCTTAAAAACCTAAGCTTTTCTTGAGCAAACTCAACAAAGGTGTGGGAAAATGGTTTGGTTAGTTTACGAAACTTCTGCCGGTATCCATCTGGCGTGATAGCATAAGAGGTGAGGATATTCTTTTTACGTTATCATAGTCATCAGTCTGGTCTAAACAGTTATAAACTCTACGAGCCTTACCATATAATTTAGGAACTAACACTGACACCCACTGGTCCTTTGGCCACTCATTCTTCCCGGCTATTTTCTCAAAAGTCCTAAATGACCCGTCCATATCGGATTCATCAAACCCGGGAACAAGGGAAGAAGCAGTAGCAGGGTTAAAAGCAGCTAGTTTCTCTCTTAATGCCACTTCCTTTGATCTAAACTCCGATGTTAAGGTGACTTCTATCTCTCTTACCTGTAGTTCCTTCAGTCTAACCTCCTGCTCCAACTTGGCCCGTTCCATCATTTCCTCATGCTCCAACTTGGCCTGTTCCGACCTTCCCTCATGCTCCAACTTGTGCTCCAACTTGGCCTGTTCCGACTCCTGCTCCAACTCGAGTTCTTTCATTTTGATTTGGAACTCGAACCTAGCTCGTTCCAGTTCTAAGGCGTCTATTCGTTGTGTTTCTTGTTGAGGGCTAGCCAGACCTGAAGCAACTTCTGAGTGAGGAGGTGTGGTGGATAGTGGTTGAAGTTTCTTGGACATGGGCGTTAATCTGTCAACAGCGGATTCTTTTAAAACTTCATGTTGAACCAGGCACTTCAATCACATGATTTTTAACATTTCCTTAGTCAGTTGCTGTGAAAATGGGATATTATAATAGTTGGCTATTTCTTTCCATTCTTTCTTCAGGATATTAACACGTAATTTAGCTACGGAAGGATTTTCAATAAAATCCTGGAGATCAAAACCTGAGGTGGCCATTGTTAAGAAAAATAGGATAAATTAACTAATGGTCCAAAGATAAGATAAGTGGATAACCCTAGAAAATATCACGGCAGTGGATAACCAGAAAGTCCCGAAAACTAACCAAGTTATACCTAGGAAATTACACTTATGATTATTGTTCTTCTGAGAAGATCCTTAGATAAGGATAAGAGACTTGAAAGAGGTAGGGCGTATTACGGCATTAATATAAAGATCCGGATTAACAACCCTGATAAATGGTATGATTGACCCTGAATGAGATAATGAGAAGAACAATAATTGAGGCTTTATAATTATGGGGTCCTGGTAGAGCGGGCGTCCCAAGATATCACTTCACCGTAAACTAGTGACTATGGAACAGCCTACTCTGGAGTGAGGGTACGGCATTAAACAGATCCGGATTCTTCCCTACACTCGATAAGACTTACTACACAACTGCCACGTGTAATAACAGGTAAGCCTTATGACACTTGGAACCTAATATCCTACGTCTGTCACTCTTACTGTACGATAATACCAATATATGCAAACACATATGAAGGAAACTTTAAACCACCGTAAAGCAATTGTGAACAGAAGTGACTGGGAGGAATAATTAACACTGAGTAACAAGGGAGGAAGGAATATGGTACTTAAGGTCGTGTCCTGTCACGGTCGCCATTTGTTACGAGTTGGGGATTTAGAATATAGTTATACGTCTACCCAGATCCCAACAGGTAATAAAAAAACAAAGACAATCGGACTATAAAAGGGTAGACAAAGGATGCGAGTTTTCGTTGTATATAATAGAGTACCATAAATCCCTTAACAAAATATTCAGCTTATAAATTACCCTTAACCAAACTTAACCTAAACATTAACAGTATATACATATTAATAAACATAAAACAATCTCGAAGCAAGTGGACGTGGGGAAATTAATACAAGAGATACTAGTACTTAAGTGAGGAGCTGAGATGGCTGACGAGTAAGGCTGAGTATTGTAGAAGACGGTAGGTAGTCACTGCACGTACGTAGGTTTAGAGGATAGATGATCCTGTGGTCACTTCCCAGAGCCAAGTGCTCTCCTCGAATTGGAGGTGACGCAACAACCAGGATAGGGAGAAGGGAAACCTCGGAGTGGTAACTAAGACGAGTCATACTCGTGTCTCGTCCCTAGATGGCGTTGCTCGTGGTGCTGGGTAGGTAGATCAGGACAATAGATGGCGTGCTTCGTAGTGCTGGGTGGAGGGTTCGTAACACTATATACGACACAGATAGCACTACAGATAAAATTAAGAGACGCATGTAAGGAAGCAAACAATAAAAAATGGAATGATATTATAATGGCGGCTGACATGACTAAAGACACAAAAAAATTTTGGACTTCCATAAACAAGATGATGGGGCACAACAAGCAAAAAACACCATACATTAAAGACCAAAATGGAACAAAATTGCACGAGGAAAATGAACAAGAGTCAGCATTCAAAAGGAATGGGTAAAAGTTTTTAAAATATCAGATGAGGAAAATGAAGATTTTGATAGTGAACACGAAGAAAGGATAGAAGAAGAAATGGGGCTTAATGTACAGAATCACCCCAAGGCAATATATATAGACTATAACTTATTACCTAATAATCAAATAACAACCGTATGGGAGTAAAACGATGCACTGTCTGAGGAAATTGCATGAAAAGCTCCTGCTCACAGGTGTCACACCTAAATATGATCATGAATCTACCTGAAAACAGAATAATAATTATTAAACATTTATAACTACGCTTAATAACTGGTTACTTCCAGACAAAACTAAAATATGCTAAAATGATATTTATTCCTAAAAGAGGTAAGGACAATAAGGAAATATTAACTACAGGCCAATATTTCCTCCTTATTAGAAATTACCGGGAAACTATTAAGCACACAATTCAAGACTTATAGCCTTTTAACACAACATGGGAAAACTAACAACAGACAACATGGATTTATGCCCAATAGAAATACCCTAACTGCAATAGCTATAATAACGGAAATAATTGCAATAGAAAAAAGCAAGGGTAACCAGATCAATATAATTTTAAGGGATGTTTCTAAGGCTTTTGATAAAGTTGGGCATTTAGGCTTGAAATATAAAATATTAAAACTGGGACTTAACGAATACATGCTAAGAATATTGTGTAACTATTTAGATGATAGGAGAGCACAAATTCAAATTGGAAACTTTTTAGGAACTATGCTTAATCTTGAGAGTGGAGTACCTCAAGGAGGATGCCTTTCTCCAACACTATATACAATTTATACTTCAGACACACCTCAACCTACCCCCTTTAGTGAATATGTAATGTTTGCTGATGATATTACTCAAATAGTATCATACCCAGGAAAATCAAACTCAATTTATGGCACTCTACACGGTAAGAGCGATAAAAACATAAATGATTTTGAGAAAAATGGAAAATCAGGACAAATAAGAACAAATTCAAGATAATACCAATAGCCAAGATTAAAACAAGTCCAGTAATAGTCGACCAGGAACTATACCCATACGACACTGAAGGTAGGATGCTTGGATTAAAACTAACAAAAAGAGGATATATAACATACTTAAAAGATAAAGAACGACAGGCAAGAATAAGATTATCAAAAATAAAACGCTTTAAGAACCTTAGCATTAATAACAAAAGAAAGATTTATATTGCCCTTGTCAAATCAATTATGGACTACCCACCCATCCCATTGAACACCCTTAGTAAAACGTGCATTAAAAGGTTACAAACAGTACAAAATATAGCCCTTATATATATATAACATCAATAATGAACATAGCAAACCTCTTAGCAAAATATAACAAAGCTGTAAATATTTGGAAAAAAGTGACTGAACTTAACACAGAAACATATCAAAACTGGAAAAATAATATAGACAGGAAGAAGTAATTGAACCACCTCCTGCCTCAATATACACATTTCTACATAAAACATTACTAGAGGAATAAAGATGAGAGTGACCAACCAGCTCCACTAAGAACCTGGCATACAGTGTACCTTTAGACTAACACAACTAACACTTAACTAACACCAAAAAAAAATGTGACTACCCTCCCAGTTACACAAGGACCTGGGCGGGCTCACTAACTCCAACAATAACAAAAATAATAATAATAAGCAGCATTATAAAAATAAACCAATATTAATACAAAAGTCTGACGACCCAAGGGAGCAGAACAACAAAGACAAAACACCAATAAGAAAGATGAAGCGATCTGCTGAGCCCAGATTCTTTTCTACCCTACTGTATTTCAGTTTCACCAATCTTTTTCAATTCCTAATAATCTTCTTTCACCTCTTAACTAATGACTTCATCGTATCGTACTATCTAGCCTAAACTGTTTAGCCTGACGTAGAGTTTTTAATAAATCTGGTGATATGGAACCACACACAACCCCTCTAACCTGGGATAATGCAATCAAATGGATAATTGCTAACTATTCTCAGAGATAATGCAATCAAATGGTTGTTATGGTAGGCTGCGCCCCCGGACCCCTGTGTTAGATACTGTATTTGGTCATGATGAATTGTTTATTAGACTATAAGAAATCCTCTTCCTTCTTGTATTGGCAAGGGGAGTTTGCTTTAACTTAGGTATGCTAGCCTAAGTAAAAAACGATGCCCCTTCCTTATTGGTGTTGGCGATGGCACAGCACAGCACAGCACCGTGCCTATGACGAAATCAACTTCATTAAACTCAACTCATACTTCAAATGCACAAAGAAGAACTTGCACACCCGAATGGGAGACCGTCAAAGTCAATCGGGGGTCGATTTAATACATACTACAGAAACTTGCACACCGAATGGGAGACCGTCAAAGTCAATCGGGGTCGATTTGATAGCATACTACAGAAACTTGCACACCCGAATGGGAGACCGTCAAAGTCAATTAGTCGAAAGAAACTTAAACTTGGGGAGAAGTCAATCGGTCGATTTAATAGCATACTACAGAAACTTGCACACCCGAATGGGACACCGTCAAAGTCAATCGGGGGTCGATTTGATAGCATACTACAGAAACTTGCACACCCGAATGGGAGACCGTCAAAGTCAATCGGGGATCGATTTGATAGCATACCACAGAAACTTGCACACCCGAATGGGAGACCGTCAAAGTCAATCGGGGATCGATTTAATAGCATACTACAGAAACTTGCACACCCGAATGGGACACCGTCAAAGTCAATCGGGGGTCGATTTGATAGCATACTACAGAAACTTGCACACCCGAATGGGAGACCGTCAAAGTCAATCGGGGATCGATTTGATAGCATACCACAGAAACTTGCACACCCGAATGGGAGACCGTCAAAGTCAATCGGGGGTCGATTTAATAGCATACCACAGAAACTTGCACACCCGAATGGGAGACCGTCAAAGTCAATCGGGGGTCGATTTGATAGCATACTACAGAAACTTGCACACCCGAATGGGAGACAGTGAAAGTCAATCGGGGGTCGATTTAATAGCATACTACAGAAACTTGCACACCCAAATGGGAGACAGTCAAAGTCAATCGGGGGTCGATTTGATAGCATACTACAGAAACTTGCACACCCGAATGGGAGACAGTCAAAGTCAATCGGGGGTCGATTTGATAGCATACTACAGAAACTTGCACACCCGAATGGGAGGCAGTCAAAGTCAATTGGGGGTCGATTTAATAGCATACTACAGAAACTTGCACACCCAAATGGGAGACAGTCAAAGTCAATCGGGGGTCGATTTAATAGCATACTACAGAAACTTGCACACCCAAATGGGAGACAGTCAAAGTCAATCGAGGGTCGATGTAATCGCATACTACAGAAACTTGCACACCCAAATGGGAGACAGTCAAAGTCAATCGGGGGTCGATTTGATAGCATACTACAGAAACTTGCACACCCGAATGGGAGACAGTCAAAGTCAATTGGGGGTCGATTTGATAGCATACTACAGAAACTTGCACACCCGAATGGGAGACATTCAAAGTCAATCGGGGGTCGATTTAATAGCATACTACAGAAACTTGCACACCCAAATGGGAGACAGTCAAAGTCAATCGGGGGTCGATTTGATAGCATACTACAGAAACTTGCACAATCTCGGAATGGGAGAGACCGTCAAAGTCAATCGGGGTCGCATTTAATAGCATACTACAGAAACTTGCACACCGCACGGGAGACCGTCAAAGTCAATCGGGGGTCGATTTGATAGCATACTACAGAAACTTGCACACCAATGGGAGACAGTCAAAGTCAATCGGGTCGATTTAATAGCATACTACAGAAACTTGCACACCGGTCGGGAGCAACGCCAAGTCAATCAGCGGCCGATTTAATAGCATATCACAGAAACTCTGCACACCCGAATGGGAGACCGTCAAAGTCAATCGGGGTCGATTTTGATAGCATACTACAGAAACTTGCACACCGGTCGGGGAGATACAGTCAAAGTCACCGGGGTCATTTAATAGCATACTACAGAAACTTGCACACCAATGGGAGACCGTCAAAGTCAATCGGGGTCGATTTAATAGCATACTACAGAAACTTGCACACCAATTGGGAGACCGTCAAAGTCAATCGGGGTCGATTTAATAGCATACTACAGAAACTTCTGCACAATCTAACGGGAGACCGTCAAAGTCAATCGGGGTCGATTTGATAGCATACTACAGAAACTTGCACACCCGAATGGGAGACAGTCAAAGTCAATCGGGGGTCGATTTAATAGCATACTACAAACTTGCACACCCGAATGGGAGACCGTCAAAGTCAATCGGGGTCGATTTAATAGCATACTACAGAAACTTGCACAACTGGTCGGGGAGAGACCGTCAAAGTCAATCGGGGTCGATTTGATAGCATACTACAGAAACTTGCACACCCGAATGGGAGACAGTCAAAGTCAATCGGGGGTCGATTTAATAGCATACTACAGAAACTTGCACACCCGAATGAGAGACCGTCAAAGTCAATCGGGGGTCGATTTAATAGCATACTACAGTAACTTGCACACCCGAATGGGAGACCTTCAAAGTCAATCGGGGGTCGATTTGATAGCATACTACAGAAACTTGCACACACGAATGGGAGACCGTCAAAGTCAATCGGGGGTCGATTTGATAGCATACTACAGAAACTTGCACACCCGAATGGGAGCCAGTCAAAGTCAATCGGGGGTCGATTTAATAGCATACTACAGAAACTTGCACACCCGAATGGGAGACCGTCAGAGTCAATCGAGGGTCGATTTAATAGCATACTATACAAAATGATCCGAGAATGTGCACACACCGAGTGGGAGACGGTGATGAAAGCGTCCGACCTTGTACACTGGATGGCACTATTTCACTATAGTAAGGGGTAGGGCCACCTCGGTCATATTATACAACATACCAGAGAAGTTCCACACCCGCATGGGAGACCGTCAAAGTGAATCGGGGGTCGATTTGATAGCATACTACAGAGAACTTGCACACCCGAATGGGAGACCGTCAAAGTCAATCGGGGGTCGATTTGATAGCATACTACAGAGAACTTGCACACCCGAATGGGAGACAGTCAAAGTCAATCGGGGGTCGATTTAATAGCATACTACAGAAACTTGCACACCCGAATGGGAGACCGTCAAAGTCAATCGGGGGTCGATTTGATAGCATACTACAGAAACTTGCACACCCGAATGGGAGACCGTCAAAGTCAATCGGGGGTCGATTTGATAGCATACTACAGAAACTTGCACACCCGAATGGGAGACAGTGAAAGTCAATCGGGGGTCGATTTAATAGCATACTACAGAAACTTGCACACCCGAATGGGAGACAGTGAAAGTCAATCGGGGGTCGATTTAATAGCATACTACAGAAACTTGCACACCCGAATGGGAGACCTTCAAAGTCAATCGGGGGTCGATTTAATAGCATACTACAGAAACTTGCACACCCGAATGGGAGACCGTCAAAGTCAATCGGGGGTCGATTTGATAGCATACTACAGAAACTTGCACACCCGAATGGGAGACAGTCAAAGTCAATCGGGGGTCGATTTTATAGCATACTACAGAAACTTGCACACCCGAATGGGAGACCGTCAAAGTCAATCGGGGGTCGAGCATACTTTACAAAATGATCCGAGAATCTGCACACACACCGAGTGGGAGACGGTGATGAAAACGTCCGCCCTTATATGTTCGATTGCACTATTTCACTATATTAAGGGGAGAGGGTGCCTTCGCACACATATTCGGTGTGAAATATCTTCCGCCCCCCAGCGGAGCGCTTCGGCGCCTCTGCGAAGCAAAGCGCCGCATTCAAAAACAACAACCAAAATTGCCGTCGCTTTCCCTTCCCTGCCCTGCAATGGCTGGAGCAGCAGCAGCAGAAGAAGAGAGAGAGAAAATAGCCCCATGGGGTCAGAGGAATGGCAGTGGGAGCGCGATCTATGAATTTCCCTTACCAGCCAGGTTCGTCTCCCACTGAACATTATTACTCTCGGCAAGACATCGTCGCCACCACGGTTCACGACAGCAGCAGCATCATGATGTTAAGGCTTCATTGTAAGTCCGAACCGGTTATTCGCTGTTCTAACAGTCGGTTTTAACCTTGCCTAACAAACGATCAAACAACTTCCACTCGAGGTGCGGCACGGGTGACTGTCCTATCGTCCATGCTGGATTGCACTATTTCACTATATATTAAGGGGAGGGAAAATTTTCACACACCTATTCGTGTGGAATATCTTCCGCCCCAGCGAGCGCCGCTTCTGGCGTAAGCAAAGCGGCATTCAAAACAACAACCAAAGTTGCCGCCGCTTTCCCTTCCCCTGCCCTGCAATGGCTGGAGCAGCAGCAGCAGAAGAAGAGAGAGAGAAAATAGTCTCATGGGGTCAGAGGACGGCGGGAGCTTATCTATGAATTTCACTCACAGGTCTGTTCCCAATTGAACATTATTACTCGCGCACACGCCGCCACCACGGTTTCCACAGCAGCAGCACTGGCGATAAAGCGCGCCTATTGTAAGCCGGAACCGGGTTATTCGCTGTTCGCTAACAGTCGGTTTTAACCTTGCCTAACAAACGATCAAACAACTTCCACTCGCGCGGTACGGGTGACTGTCCTATCGTCCGCTCTTGTATGCTGATTGCACCTATTTCACCATATTAAGGGGAGAGGGTGCTCTTCACACACCTATTCGGGTGTGGAATATCTTTCCGCTCCCCAGCGAGCCGCTTCAAGTGGGCAAAAGCGCTGGGTATTCAAAAACAACAACCAAAGTTGTTGCCGCTTTCTCCCTTCCTGCCCTGCAATGGCTGAGCAGCAGCAGAAGAAGAGAGAGAGAAAATAGTCCCATGGGGTCAGAGGAATGGCAGTGGAGCGCGATCTATGAATTTCACTAGCCAGGTCTGTCTCCCAATTGAACATTATTACTCTCTCGGCGCGCACGTCGCCACCACGGTTTCCGCGACAGCAGCAGCATCATGATGTTGCGTCTATTGTAAGTCCGGAACCGGGTTATTCGGCTGTTCGCGAACAGTCAGGTTTTAACCTTGCCTAACAAACGATCAAACAACTTCCACTCTCGAGGTGCGGTACGGTGACCGTCCTATCGTCCGCTCTTGTATGCTGGATTGCACTATTTCACTATATTAAGGGGAGAGGGTGCCTTCACACACATATTCGATGTGAAATATCTTCCGCCCCCCAGCGGAGCGCTTCGGCGCCTCTGCGAGGCAAAACGCGGCATTCAAAAACAACAACCAAAATTGCCGTCGATTTCCTCTCCCTGCCCTGCAATGGCTGGAGCAGAAGGAGAGCGAGAGAGAGAATAGTCTCATTGGGTCAGAGGAATGGCAGTGGAGCTGGCTAATGGCGAGTAGGCTCGCGATCTATCAATTACACTAGCCAGGTCGCTCTCCCTATTGAACATTATTACTCTCTCACGTCGCCACTGCGGTTTCCGCGACAGCAGCAGCATCATCATGATGTTGCATCCACCAATTAGTCCGGAACCGGGTTATTCGGCTGTCTGCGAACAGTCCGGTTTTAACCTTACCCAACATCCACTCTCGAGGTGCGGTACGGTGAATGTCCTATCGTCCGACCTTGTATGCTGGATTGCACTATTTCACTATATTAAGGGGAGAGGGTGCCTTCACACACATATTCGGTGTGAAATATCTTCCGCCCCCCAGCGGAGCGCTTCGGCGCCTCTGCGAAGCAAAGCGCCGCATTCAAAAACAACAACCAAAAATTGCCGCCGCTTCCCCTGCCCCCAAAATGGAGCAGAAGGAGAGAGAGAGAGATTTTTAGTCTCTCATTGATCAGAGGAATGGCAGGGAGCGTGCTTTGATGCAGTGTGGCTCGCCTATCAATTACACTTGCCCAGGCCCTCTTCCGCTTGGACATTATTTACTCCGCTCTCTCTCTCTCTCTCTCTCGGCGCACGCCGCCACCCTACTAGTTTCCGCTACAGCATATGCTGCGTGCCTTTCAGTCCGAACGGCCCCCTTCGCCTTGCTGTCTGCCCAACTTAGCGGACTTGCGTTGGCTGATCACCCCGTCTTCGCGTCTGTGCCGGCCTTCAATGCAGCGCCCAACCGCCTCTTGACCGAGATTCATTGCACTATTCCACGCGCAAACGGCTACCCTAAATGTGCATAGACAACGCTCATGGTTCAACACGACCAGGGCGCAGTCTGGGAGCCGAGTATACTAAAAAGAGAGTTTAGCAGCCAAAACTCGTCAAAGCACACGTTGGGTTACCCCATCACCTAACAACGATGATGGCGGTTCCCACCCGTGAAATACACAACCTAACCAATATTGGGCGACGATGGCGCTCATGAGCCCACGTCCCCACAAACAGTAAGAGAAAGAGAGAGAGGAGGAGATGGGCCAATGTGCGGTCCCTCGCCCAATGTCTTATGCCTCGCTGGGGCAAAGAGAAGAGAAGAGAAGAGGAGCGGATAAGGGAGGAGATTGGCCAACGTGCGGGCCCGCGCCCAATGTCGGCTGCCTCGCTGGAGCTGGGTAAAGAGGAGAGGAGCGGATAAGGGAGGAGATTGGCACACACGGTGGCGCTGCCGGCGCCGAGGATAGCAAGAGAAGGTGCAGTTTGATCTGATCATCTGGTTTGCTATTTCTCTAAGGCCAACGTGCGGTCCCTCGCCCAATGTCGGCTGCCTCGCTGGGGCAAAGAGAAGAGGAGAGGATAAGGGAGGAGATTGGCACACACGGTGGCGCTGCCGGCGCCGAGGATAGCGAGAGAAGGTGCAGTTTGATCTGATCATCTGGTTTGCTATTTCTCTAAGGCCAACGTGCGGTCCCTCGCCCAATGTCTTCTGCCTCGCTGGGGCAAAGAGAAGAGGAGCGGGTAAGGGAGGAGATTCGCCAACGTGCGGTCCCTCGCCCAATGTCGGCTGCCTCGCTGGAGCTGGGGCAAAGAGGAGCGGATAAGGGAGGAGATTGGCACACACGGTGGCGCTGCCGGCGCCGAGGATAGCAAGAGAAGGTGCAGTTAGATCTGATCATCTGGTTTGCTATTTCTCTAAGGCCAACGTGCGGTCCCTCGCCCAATGTCTTCTGCCTCTCTCAATCTCACTATTTTGGCCGCCGTGATAGGCGCCGCCAACAGCAGCAGCTACCTGGTTGATCCTGCCAGTAGTCATATGCTTGTCTCAAAGATTAAGCCATGCATGTGTAAGTACAAGCCGATTTAAGGCGAAACCGCGAATGGCTCATTAAATCAGCTATGTTTCATTGGATCTGTAAACCCACTTACTTGGATAACTGTGGCAATTCTAGAGCTAATACATGCAATTGGTCTCTGACCGCTAGGGAAGAGCGCTTTTATTAGTTCAAAACTGGTCGGGCCCCGGTCCGTAACCCACCTGTGGTGAATCTGAATAACTTCGGGCTGAGCGCACGGTCTCCGCACCGGCGCCGCTTCTTTCAAGTGTCTGCCTTATCAGTTTTCGATTGTAGGTTATGCGCCTACAATGGCTATAACGGGTAACGGGGAATCAGGGTTCGATTCCGGAGAGGGAGCCTGAGAAACGGCTACCACATCTAAGGAAGGCAGCAGGCACGCAAATTACCCACTCCCGGCACGGGGAGGTAGTGACGAAAAATAACGATGTGAGTCTCATCCGAGGCCTCGCAATCGGAATGAGTACACTTTAAATCCTTAACGAGTATCCATTGGAGGGCAAGTCTGGCGCCAGCAGCCGCCGTAATTCCAGCTCCGCTAATAGCGAGTATTAAAGTTGTTGCGTTAAAAAGCTCGTAGGTTGGATCTCAGTTCGGACTGACGGTGCACCGCCCGGTGTTTACTGTCACGCCCGAATAGCCGCCTACGCTCGCACGGATCATTGGCTTGTCGAGTGTCCTGAGTGGCTGAGAGTTTACTTGAAAAATTAGGAGTGCTCACAGAGCAGGCTATTTGAATGGGTCTTACCGGTGATGGCTGAATAATGGAATAGACCTCGGTTCTATTTTGTTGGTTTCGAACCAGAGGTAACGACTAATCGGAACAGGGCGGGCATTCGTGATTATGACACGCTAGAGGAATACCCTGACCGCCGCAAGACGAACTACTGCGAAAGCATTTTACAAGGATGTTTTCATTAATCAAGAACGAAAGTTAGAGGTTCGAAGGCGATCAGATACCGCCCTGCCTCCAACCATAAACGATGCTAACTAGCGATCCGTCGGCAAAGAGCCCCATGACCTGATGGCAGCTTCCGGGAAACCAAAGTCTTTGGGTTCCGGGGAAGTATGGTTGCAAAGCTGAAACTTAAAGGAATTGACGGAAGGGCACCACCAGGAGTGGAGCCTGCGGCTTAATTGGACTCAACACGGGAAACCTCACCAGGCCCAGACACCGGAAGGATTGACAGATTGAGAGCTCTTTCTCGATTCGGTGGGTGGTGGTGCATGGCCGTTCTTAGTTGGTGGAGCGATTTGTCTGGTTAATTCCGATAACGAACGAGACTCTGGCCTACTAAGTAGTCGACGGATCTCCAGAAAATGGTGTCCAGTTCGCAACTTCTTCTTAGAGGGATAAGCGGCAATTCTAGCCGCACGAGATTGAGCAATAACAGGTCTGTGATGCCCTTAGATGTTCTGGGCCGCACGCGCGCTACACTGAAGGGATCAACGAGTTTTCCCCCTCCGAGAGGAGCGGGTAACCCGTTCAAAGCCTTTCTTGATAGGGATTGGGGCTTGCAATTGTTTCCCATGAACGAGGAATTCCCAGTAAGTGCAAGTCATCAGCTTGCGCTGACTACGTCCCTGCCCTCTGTACACACCGCCCGTCGCTACTACCGATTGAATGATTTAGTGAGGCCTTCGGACTGGCGCTCTTGGATTGTCGGCCCCGTTGCCCGCGAGGGTTTTCTGGGGTCGTCGCCTCGAGCTGACGGAAAGATGTCCAAACTTGATCATTTAGAGGAAGTAAAAGTCGTAACAAGGTTTCCGTAGGTGAACCTGCGGAAGGATCATTAACAGAGAGAAAGAGAACGGGGCGCTCTTAAAACTACTACTACTCTCCTGATTTGGGCGGTCTCGGGCTCTGCTCTGGCAACTCCAGCAGCGAAAGAGGACAATCCCGGCCCCTGCACCAAAAATAGGTACCACCACGCTGTAGGTGGACCACACTCGGGCGAGAGCGCGAAGACCGGAGGAGGACGGACGGGGCTTTGGACGGCTGCCCGTCCGTTCCTTACTACCGGCGAATAAGCCTCTTGACCCAAAAAGAGTGAAATTCAAGTGTCAAAAAACAACAACAAGCCGTCCGGCCAAACCCAAACCACAAACTTGGGCTATGTCTGTCAAACCCTTTCATTGAGACTCGACCTGTGATGGTTAGTCGAAAAAAGACCAAATGGCAAATACAGCACAACTTTAACGTGATCACTCGGCTCAGGTCGATGAAGACCGGCATAAACCGCGGTCGGTATGTGAATCGTGAAGAATACCAGATGGGCGATCGATACGCGGCGGCAGCCATATGAGCTTGTCGCCGCCTACCTTTCACGAGGTCGGAAATATACATCCATCGGTTGCTGCGCAGTTCGGTGCTCAGCGACGCTCCCCGACATCGCAGGGTAACCCGAACCGAAGCCTGGGCTTGTTTAATCGCCCGCGCTTTGAGGCGCGGCCCTTAAAACAAGAAGTTTAATACTAGCAAGTCCATGGACTTGGCGCACCCACATTCAACCACAACAAAGCGACAGTTGTCGCCCTCGCAAATAACTGGAGGCGGCGCTCTTTTGCCTGCTGTCCACAGAGACACGAATGGCCGTCGGCCGCTCATGGCTGATGCTGCACATGTTCTAAGAGGCACTCCATCCCACGAAGAGGAAACGAAACCGGGTCGGATATCTTTTAAGTAAGCCCCGCCGAATTTCGTCTATCACCTCGAAAAGAGTGCTTGGCATGCATTGCAGTGGAACCTAAATTGATGAGTGCGCCTGGGCCCGCAGTCTACCATGTAGTGGTGCAGGCAGAGAGATGAGAATGCTTGGGTGACGCCGTGCTCTTCCTCACGCGCTCCTCCACCCTCTCCCACGGTCAGACGCGGTGTGGGCGTTCTCTTTGAGAGTTCGCCACGAGTCCACGTCTATCTCATGACTGGGAGGGAGGCAGGGGAGTTCTCTCTAAACGCGTTAAAGACGGTGTTGCGCCTCATAACGGCGCTCGCCGGGATAGAGCACTAGTTCTGCAGCCGGAAAGGCCGCTCACGCCAATTAATACTGCGACTCTCGCTCTCTTTCTCCGGATAAACAAGTGCCACTGCTGTGGCATGCGGGAACGGGGAAAGAGGTCAAAGTTTAAGCGGCAAAGGTGCGGCCGAGTAAGGGCGGAACACGAGCGTATATGCATTAAAACTGTGTGTGTGTATATGACTCTGCGAGAGATGTTCTGCTGGAACACTTTTCCTATTGGCTATTTACCACTCAATGAGAAGGAACGGAGTCAGGGGTGGGAGTGCCGGCGCCATGGCCGCTGGTACCCCCGCGACAAGCCCCTCAAACCTTCCTGCCTGGTAATGTCGGTGGTGAAGAAAGTCGGTGGCAGAGCGTCTTCCGCTTCGTGGTTGGGGAACTTGTTCCCCCTAAGGATGATGAGATCACGATCGACCTCGTAGTAGGAGAGAGCTACCCGCCAAATTTAAGCATATTAATAAGCGGAGGAAAAGAAACCAACAGGGATTCCCTTAGTAAGGGCGACTGAACCGGGAAAAGCCCAGCGCATAACCTCGATGTCTTCGGGCACGAGGGGTGTTGCGCTTCAGAGGGTCCAGCACGCCGTCCCATACCGTCTAAGTCAAGCTTGAAAGCGGCCACTGCCCATGGAGGGTGACAGGCCCGTATGGCGGCGCCCGTGAGGGTACAGATGGGACGGTCGGAAAGGGCCTCTCTGTAGAGTCGGGTTGCTTGAAAGTGCAGCCCAAAGCAGGTGGTAAACTCCATCTAAGGCTAAATATGACCACGAGACCGATAGCGAACAAGTACCGTGAGGGAAAGTTGCAAAGAACTTTGAAGAGAGAGTTCAAGAGTACGTGAAACCGTTAAGAGCCAAACGGGTGGAAACTCGAAGGTCGAACTGAGGGGATTCAGCTCGTCGGCTGTCGGCTGGGTGGGGTGTTGTAATTGAGCGACCCAAAAATGTTTGGGCGCGCCCCCACTCACGCTGGCGTCGGCGGGCGTATTTCGCCTCGTAGTAGGTCACCGCGACCCGTTGCCGGGGACGCCGAAGGCCCGGTCGGACTGGTACCTCGCCGCCGACTTCAGCCTGTCTGGGGGAGACCCGCGCGACGTAAACCACCGGTGTCCTGGCTGCCCTGCGGACGGTCGCCGAGAAGAGCTTTGCCGCCGCTTCGGCGGCGGTTTTGTTTCGCTGTGTGCAAAAGGTCGGTGATCCACCCGACCCGCCTTGAAACACGACCAAGGAGTTCTAACATGTGCAAGTCAATGGGCTCACTAAACCCAAAGGCGAAATGAAAGTGACGGGCGCCCGGCAGCTGTAACAGGCTCTCCGCACGGCCGATCCCCGACCGGGCTGCCTGCGGGTTCGCCCACGCCGCCATTGCCGGGTGATACTTTCCCCGCCTCTGACGTTGCGTGTGGTGGAGGCTCGTCAGGCGATGGTCGAAGTTTAATTTCCCTCATGGAGGGGGGGCGCAGTCTGGACTTGGGCTAAGACGTCGCGAAGCGTCCGGGTCTCGAAGCGGGCCGTCGGTAAACGGCGGAGGCGCACCGGGGCAGGCTCGCGGGCAGTCGGCAAGTACCATGAGCATATATGTTGGGACCCGAAAGATGGTGAACTATGCCTGGCCAGGATGAAGCCAGAGGAAACTCTGGTGGAGGTCCGTAGCGATTCTGACGTGCAAATCGATCGTCGGAGCTGGGTATAGGGGCGAAAGACTAATCGAATCATCTAGTAGCTGGTTCCCTCCGAAGTTTCCCCCAGGATAGCTGGAACTCGCAGGGTGAATTTCATCCGGTAAAGCGAATGATTAGAGGTCTTGGGGACGAAACGTCCTCAACCTATTCTCAAACTTTAAATGGGTGAGATGCCGAGCTTGCTTGTAGGGATGAAGCTCCGGCGACTAATCTGAGTATCTAGTGGGCCACTTTTGGTAAGCAGAACTGGCGCTGTGGGATGAACCAAACGTCGAGTTAAGGGGCCTAAATGAATGCTCATTCAGATCCCATTGAAAGGCGTTGGTTGTTATAGACAGCAGGACGGTGGCCATGGAAGTTGGAATCCGCTAAGGAGTGTGTAACAACTCACCTGCCGAAGCAACTAGCCCTTAAAATGGTATGGCGCTCAAGCATTCTCCCGATACTCGACCGCCGGGCGCACTACCGGCCTCGCTCTCAAGGCGAGGTCTCGAAGCCCCGGTGAGTAGGAGGGTCGCAGTGGTGAGCGC
>NW_024721781.1:0-9423 GCF_018991925.1 Homarus americanus | reverse complement strand
CTTTGTTATACTCGATCAGGGGACTTTGTTATACTCGATCAGGGGACTTTGTTATAATCGACCAGGGGAGTTTGTTATACTCGACCAGGGGACTTTGCTATAATCGCTCAGGGGCCTTTGTTAAACTTGATCAGGGGCCTTTGTTATACTCGATCAGGGGACTTTGTTATACTCGATCAGGGGACTATGTTATACACGATCAGCGGACTTTGTTATACTCGATCAGGAGACTTTGTTATATTCGATGAGGGGCCTTTGTTATACTCGATCAGGGGCCTTTGTTATACTCGATCAGGGGACTTTGTTATATCAACCAGGGTTCCTGCTTTGTTGCATACTTGACCAGGAGTTTGTTATACTCGACAGGGACTT
This sequence comes from Homarus americanus, assembly GCF_018991925.1. Lineage (NCBI taxonomy): Eukaryota > Metazoa > Arthropoda > Malacostraca > Decapoda > Nephropidae > Homarus > Homarus americanus. The sequence continues at coordinate 9,051 of NW_024721781.1, read as the reverse complement.
TTATTGTTATACTTCGATGGCAGACTGTTAAACTCTATGGGGACCTTTATTTATACTCGACCTGGGGACTTTGTTACACTCGATGGGGGCCTTGATGCATTTCGATCAAGGCCATTGTTATACTCGATCAGGGACTTTGTTATACTCGATCAGGGGACTTTGTTATACTCGACCAGGTGAGTTTGTTATACTCGACCAAATGACTTTGTTATACTCAATGATGGGCCTTTGTTAAACTCGATGAGGGGCCTTTGTTATACTCGACCAGGGGAGTTTGTTATACTCGATTAGGGGCCTTTGTTAAACTCGATCAGGGGCCATTGTTATACTCGATCAGGGGACTTTGTTATACTCTATTAGGGGACTTTGTTATACTCGATGAGGGGCCTGTGTTATACTCGATCAGGGGACTTTGTTATACTCGATAGAGGGGACTTTGTTATACTCGATCAGCGGACTTTGTTATACTCGATCAGGAGACTTTGTTATACTCGATGACGGGCCTTTGATAAACTCGATGAGGGACCTTTGTTATACTTGATCAGGGGCCTTTGTTAAACTTGATTAGGGGCCTTTGTTATACTCGATCAGGGGACTTTGTTATACTCGATCAGGGGACTTTGTTATACTCGATCAGCGGACTTTGTTATACTCGATCAGGAGCCTTTGTTATACTCGATGAGGGGCCTTTGTTATACTCGATCAGGGGCCTTTGTTATACTCGATCAGGGGACTTTGTTATACTCAACCAGGGTTCTTTGTTATACTTGACCAGGGGAGGTTGTTATACTCGACCAGGGGACTTTGTTATACTCAATGAGGGGCCTTTGTTAAACTCGATGAGGGACCTTTGTTATACTCGACCAGGGGACTTTGTTACACTCGATCAGCGGATTTTGTTATACTCGATCAGGAGACTTTGTTAAACTCGATGAGGGGCCTCTGTTATACTCGATCAGGGGCCTTTGTTATACTCGATCAGGGGACTTTGTTATACTCAACCAGGGTTCTTTGTTATACTCGATCATCGGACTTTGTTATACTCGATGAGGGGCCTTTGTTAAACTCGATGAGGGACCTTTGTTATACTCGACCAGGGGACTTTGTTACACTCGATCAGGGGCCTTTGTTAAACTCGATCAGGGGCCATAGTTATACTCGATCAGGGGACTTTGTTATACTCGATCAGCAGATTTTGTTATACTCGATCAGGAGACTTTGTTATACTCGATGAGGGGCCTTTGTTATACTCGATGAGGGGCCTTTGTTATTCTCGATCAGGGGACTTTGTTATACTCAACAAGGGTTCTTTGTTATACTTGACCAGGGGAGTTTGTTATACTCGACCAGGTGACTTTGTTATACTCGATGAGGGGCCTTTGTTAAACTCGATGAGGGACCTTTGTTATACTCGACCAGGGGACTTTCTTACACTCGATGAGGGGCCTTTGTTAAACTCGATCAGGGGCCATAGTTATACTCGATCAGGGGACTTTGTTATACTTGATCAGCGGATTTTGTTATACTCGATCAGGAGACTTTGTTATACTCGATGAGGGGCCTTTGTTATACTCGATCAGGGGCCTTTGTTATACTCGATTAGGGGACTTTGTTATACTCAATGAGGGCGCTGTTAAGCGTGAGGGGCCTTTGTTATATATCGACAGAAAGGACTTTCGGTATACTCGATCAAGGCGCTGTTAAAAGCTCGATCAGGGCGCTGTTATACTCGATCAGGGGACTTTTGTTATACTTGATCAGGGGACTTTGTTATACTCGATCAGCGGACTTTGTTATACTCGATCAGGGGACGTTGTTATACTCGATCAGGGGCCTTTGTTATACTCGATCACGGGCCTTTCTTATACTCCATGAGGAGACTTTGTTATACTCGACCAGGGTTCTTTGTTATACTCGATCAGGGGACTTTGTTATACTCGTTTAGCGGACTTTGTTATACTCGATCAGGGGACTTTGTTATACTCGATCAGGGGATATTGTTATACCCGACCAGGGGAGTTTGATATACTCGACCAGGGGACTTTGTTATACTCGATGAGGGGCCTTTGTTAAACTCGATGAGGGGCCTTTGTTATACTCGACCAGGGGACTCTGTTATACTCGATCAGGGGCCTTTGTTTAACTCGATCAGGTGCCTTTGTTATACTCGATCAGGGGACTTTGTTATACTCTATCAGGAGACTTTGTTATACTCGATCAGGGGGCTTTGTTATACTCGATCAGGGAACTTTGTTATACTCGATCAGGGGACTTTGTTATAATCGACCAGGGGAGTTTGTTATACTCGACCAGGGGACTTTGCTATACTCGATCAGGGGCCTTTGTTAAACTTGATGAGGGGCCTTTGTTATACTCGATCAGGGGACTTTGTTATACTCGATAGAGGGGACTTTGTTATACTCGATCAGCGGACTTTGTTATACTCGATCAGGAGACTTTGTTATACTCGATGACGGGCCTTTGTTAAACTCTATGAGGGACCTTTGTTATACTTGATCAGGGGCCTTTGTTAAACTTGATTAGGGGCCTTTGTTATACTCGATCAGGGGACTTTGTTATACTCGATCAGGGGACTTTGTTATACTCGATCAGCGGACTTTGTTATACTCGATCAGGAGACTTTGTTATACTCGATCAGGGGACTTTGTTATACTCAACCAGGGTTCTTTGTTATACTTGACCAGGGGAGTTTGTTATACTCGACCAGGGGACTTTGTTTCACTTGATCAGGGGCCTTTGTTAAACTCGATAAGGGGCCATAGTTATACTCGATCAGGGGGCTTTGTTATACTCTATCAGGGGACTTTGTTATACTCGATCAGGGGAGTTTGTTATACTAGACCAGGGGACTTTGTTACACTCGATCAGGGGCCTTTGTTAAACTCAATCAGGGGCCTTTGTTATACTCGATCAGGGGACTCTGTTATACTCGATCAGGGGACTTTGTTATACTCGACCAGGTGAGTTTGTTATACTCGACCAAGGGAATTTGTTATACTCGATCAGGGCCCTTTGTTAAACTCGATGAGGGGCCTTGTTAAACTCGATGAGGGACCTTTGTTATACTCGACCAGGGGACTTTCTTACACTAGATCAGGGGCCTTTGTTAAACTCGATCAGGGGCCATAGTTATACTCGATCAGGGGACTTTGTTTTACTCGATCAGGGGACTTTGGTATACTCGACCAGGTGAGTTTGTTATACTCGACCAGGGGAGTTTGATATACTCGACCAGGGGACTTTGGTATATTCGATGAGGGGCCTTTGTTAAACTCGATGAGGGGCCTTTGTTAAACTCAATGAGGGACCTTTGTTATACTCGACCAGGGACTTTGTTACACTTTCGATCAGGGGCCTTTGTTAAACTCGATCAAGGGGCCGCGATTATATACTCGATCAGGGACTTTGTTATACTTTCGATCCGGATTTTGTTATCTTTTCGATCAGGAGACTTTGTTATACTTGATGAGGCCTTTGTTATACTCGATCGAGGGCCTTTGTTATACTCGATCGAGGACTTTTGTTATATAACCAGGGTTCTTTATTTATACTTGACCAGGGGATTGTTATACTCGACCGATGACTTTATTTATACTCGATAAAGGAGCCTTTGTTAAACTCGATGGGGACCTTTGTTATACTCGACCAGGACTTTCTTACACTCGATCAGGGGCCTTTGTTAAACTCGATCAGGGGCCATAGTTATACTCGATCAGGGGACTTTGTTATACTCTATCAGGGGACTTTGTTATACTCGATCAGGGGAGTTTGTTATACTAGACCAGGGGACTTTGTTATACTCAATCAGGGGCCTTTGTTAAACTCAATCAGGGGCCTTTGTTATACTCGATCAGGGGACTCTGTTATACTCGATCAGGGGACTTTGTTATACTCGACCAGGGAAGTTTGATATACTCGACCAGGGGACTTTGTTATATTCGATGAGGGGCCTTTGTTACACTCGATGAGGGGCCTTTGTTAAACTCGATGAGGGACCTTTGTTTCACTTGATCAGGGGCCTTTGTTAAATTCGATCAGGGGCCATAGTTATACTCGATCAGGGGACTTTGTTATACTCTCTCAGGGGACTTTGTTATACTCGAACAGGGGAGTTTGTTATACTAGACCAGGGTTTGTTATACTTGACCAGGGAAGTTTGTTATACTCGACCAGGGGACTTTGTTATACTCGATGAGGGGCCTTTGTTAAAGTCGATGAGGGACCTTTGTTATACTCGACCAGGGGACTTTGTTACACTCGATCAGGGGCCTTTGTTAAACGCGATCAGGGGCCATAGTTATACTTGATTAGGGGACTTTGTTATACTCGATCAGCGGATTTTGTTATACTCGATCAGGAGACTTTGTTTTACTCGATGAGGGGCCTTTGTTATACTCGATCAGGGGCCTTTGTTATACTCGATCAGGGGACTTTGTTATACTCAACAAGGGTTCTTTGTTATACTTGACCAGGGGAGTTTGTTATACACGACCAGGTGACTTTGTTATACTCGATGAGGGGCCTTTGTTAAACTCGATGAGGGATTTTTTTTATACTCGACCAGGGGACTTTCTTACACTCGATCAGGGGCCTTTGTTAAACTCGATCAGGGGCGATAGTTATAATCGATCAGGGGACTTTGTTATACTCGATCAGCGGATTTTGTTATACTTCGATCAGGGGACTTTGTTATACTCGATCCAGGGGACTTTGGTATACTTCGACCAGGTGAGTTTGTTGTACTCGACCAGGGGAGTTTGATATACTCGACCAGGGGACTTTGTTATATTCGATGAGGGGCCTTTGTTACACTCGATGAGGGGCCTTTGTTAAACTCGATGAGGGACCTTTGTTATACTCGACCAGGGGACTTTGTTACACTCGATCAGGGGCCTTTGTTAAACTCGACCAGGGGCCATAGTTATACTCGATCAGGGGACTTTGTTATACTCGATCAGCGGATTTTGTTATACTCGATCAGGAGACTTTGTTATACTTGATGAGGGGCCTTTCTTATACTCGATCAGGGGCCTTTGTTATACTCGATCAGGGGACTTAGTTATACTCAATCAGGGTTCTTTGTTATACTTGACCAGGGGAGTTTGTTATACTCGACCAGGTGACTTTGTTATACTCGATGAGGGGCCTTTGTTAAACTCGATGAGGGACCTTTGTTATACTCGACCAGGGGACTTTCTTACACTAGATAAGGGGCCTTTGTTAAACTCAATCAGGGGCCATAGTTATACTCGATCAGGGCACTTTGTTATACTCGATCAGGGGACTTTGGTATACTCGACCAGGTGAGTTTGTTATACTCGACCAGGGGAGTTTTGTTTATACTTGATGAGGGCCTTTGTATACCGACTGGGGGACTTATTTATACTCGATTAGGGGCCTTTGTTAAACTCGATCAGGGGCCATTGTTATACTCGATCAGGGGACTTTGTTATACTCTATCAGGGGATTTTGTTATACTCGATCAGGGGGCTTTGTTATACTCGATTAGGGAACTTTGTTATACTCGATCAGGGGACTTTGTTATAATCGACCTGGGGAGTTTGTTATACTCGACCAGGGGACTTTGCTATACTCGATCAGGAGACTTTGTTATACTCGATGACGGGCCTTTGTTAAACTATATGAGGGACCTTTTTTATACTCGACCAGGGGACTTTGTTATAATCGTTCAGGGGACTTTGTTATACTCGATCAGGGGACTTTGTCATACTCGATCAGGGGACTTTGTTATACTCGATCAGGGGGACTTTGTTATACTCGTCAGGGGACTTTTTGTTATACTCAACGAGGGGCCTTTGTTAAACTCGATGAGGGGCCTTTGTTATAGTCGACCAGGGACTTTGTTATACTCGATCAGGGGCCTTTGTTATACTCGATCACGGACCTTTGTTATACTCCATGAGGGGACTTTGTTATACTCGACCAGGGTTCTTTGTTATACTCGATCAGGGGACTTTGTTATACTCGATCAGCGGACTTTGTTATACTCGATCAGCGGGCTTTGTTATACTCGATCAGGAGACTTTGTTATACTTGATGAGGGGCCTTTGTTATACTCGATCAGGGGCCTTTGTTATACTCGATCAGGGGACTTTGTTATACTCAACCAGGTTTCTTTGTTATACTTGACAAGGGGAGTTTGTTATACTCGACCAGGTGACTTTGTTATACTCGATGAGGGGCCTTTGTTAAACTCGATGAGGGACCTTTGTTATACTCGACCAGGGGACTTTCTTACACTCGATAAGGGTCCTTTGTTAAACTCGATCAGGGGCCATAGTTATACTCGATCAGGGGACTTTGTTATACTCGATCAGCGGATTTTGTTATACTCGATCAGGAGACTTTGTTATACTCGATGAGGGGCCTTTGTTATACTCGATCAGAGGCCTTTGTTATACTCGATCAGGGGACTTTGTTATACTCAACCAGGGTTCTTTGTTATACTTGACCAGGGGAGTTTCTTATACTCGACCAGGTGACTTTGTTATACTCGATGAGGGGCCTTTGTTAAACTCGATGAGGGACCTTTGTTATACTCGACCAGGGGACTTTCTTACACTAGATCAGGGGCCTTTGTTAAACTCGATCAGGGGCCATAGTTATACTCGATCAGGGGACTTTGTTATACTCGATCAGGGGACTTTGGTATACTCGACCAGGTGAGTTTGTTATACTCGACCAGGGGACTTTGTTATACTCAATGAGGGGCCTTTGTTAAACTCGATGAGGGGCCTTTGTTATACTCGACCAGGGACTTTGTTATACTCGATCAGGGGCCTTTGTTAAACTCGATCAGGGGCCTTTGTTATACTCGATCACGGACCTTTGTTATACTCCATGAGGGGACTTTTTATACTCGACCAGGGTTCTTTGTTATACTCGATCCGGGGACTTTGTTATACTCGATCAGCGGACTTTGTTATACTCGATCAGGAGACTTTGTTATTATACCCTGATCAGGGACTTCTACTCGATCAGGGGACATTGTTATACCTCTATGAGGGGGGCTTCTTGTTATACCTGCTCAGGGGCCTTTGTTATACTCGATCAGGGGACTTTGTTATACTCGATCAGGGGACTTTGTTATACTCGATCAGCGGACTTTGTTATACTCGATCAGGGGACGTTGTTATACTCGATGAGGGGCCTTTGTTATACTCGATCACGGACCTTTGTTATACTCCATGAGGGGACTTTGTTATACTCGACCAGGGTTCTTTGTTATACTCGATCAGGGGACTTTGTTATACTCGATCAGCGGATTTTGTTATACTCGATCAGGAGACTTTGTTATACTTGATGAGGGGCCTTTGTTATACTCGATTAGGGGCCTTTGTTATACTCGATCAGGGGACTTTGTTATACTCAACCAGGGTTCTTTGTTATACTTGACCAGGGGAGTTTGTTATACTCGACCAGGTGACTTTGTTATACTCGATGAGGAGCCTTTGTTAAACTCGATGAGGGACCTTTGTTATACTCGACCAGGGGATTTTCTTACACTCGATCAGGGGCCTTTGTTAAACTCGATCAGGGGCGATAGTTATACTCGATCAGGGGACTTTGTTATACTCGATCAGCGGATTTTGTTATACTCGATCAGGGGACTTTGTTATACTCGATCAGGGGACTTTGGTATACTCGACCAGGTGAGTTTGTTATACTCGACCAGGGGAGTTTGATATACTCGACCAGGGGACTTTGTTATATTCGATGAGGGGCCTTTGTTACACTCGATGAGGGGCCTTTGTTAAACTCGATGAGGGACCTTTGTTATACTCGACCAGGGGACTTTGTTACACTCGATCAGGGGCCTTTGTTAAACCTCGATCAGGGGCAACAGTTATACTCGATCAGGGACTTTGTTATACCTGATCATGTGGATTTTGTTATACTCGATCAGGAGACTTTGTTATACTTGATGAGGGACCTTGTTAAAATTTCCGGATCAGGGGCCTTTGCGGTACTGATCAGGGGACTTTGTTATACTCAACCAGGGTTCTTTGTTATACTTGACCAGGGGAGTTTGTTATACTCGACTAGGTGACTTTGTTATACTCGATGAGGGGCCTTGTTAAACTCGATGAGGGACCTTTGTTATACTCGACCAGGGGACTTTCTTACACTAGATCAGGGGCCTTTGTTAAACTCGATCAGGGGCCATAGGTATACTCGATCAGGGGACTTTGTTATACTCGATCAGGGGACTTTGGTATACTCGACCAGGTGAGTTTGTTATACTCGACCAGGGGAGTTTGATATACTCGACCAGGGGACTTTGTTATATTCGATGAGGGGCCTTTGTTAAACTCGATGAGGGGCCTTTGTTAAACTCGATGAGGGACCTTTGTTATACTCGACCAGGGGACTTTGTTACACTCGATCAGGGGCCTTTGTTAAACTCGATCAGGGGCCATAGTTATACTCGATCAGGGGACTTTGTTATACTCGATCAGCGGATTTTGTTATACTCGATCAGGAGACTTTGTTATACTTGATGAGGGGCCTTTGTTATACTCGATCAGGGGACTTTGTTATACTCAACCAGGGTTCTTTGTTATACTTGACCAGGGGAGTTTGGTATACTCGACTAGGTGACTTTGTTATACCCGATGAGGGGCCTTGTTAAACTCGATGAGGGACCTTTGTTATACTCGATCAGGGGCTTTTGTTAAACTCGATCAGGGGCCTTTGTTATACTCGATCAGGGGACTTTGTTATACTCGATCAATGGACTTTGTTATACTCGACCAGGTGAGTTTGTTATACTCAACCAGGGGACTTTGTTATACTCAATGAGGGGCCTTTATTAAACTCGATGAGGGGCCTTTGTTATACTCGACCAGGGGACTTTGTTATACTCGATCAGGGGCCTTTGTTAAACTCGATGAGGGGCCTTTGTTATACTCGATCAGGGGACTTTGTTATACTCGATCAGGGGACTTTGTTATACTCGATCAGCGGACTTGTTACACTCGATCAGGGACGTTGTTATACTCGATCAGG
>NW_024721780.1:15000-24668 GCF_018991925.1 Homarus americanus | reverse complement strand
ATCCACTGCCGTGATATTTTCTAGGGTTATCCACTTATCTTATCTTTTGACCATTAGTTAATTTATCCTATTTTTCTTAACAATTGCCACCTCAGGTTTTGATCTCCAGGATTTTATTGAAAATCCTTCCGTAGCTAAATTACGTGTTAATATCTTGAAGAAAGAATGGAAAGAAATAGCCAACTATTACAATATCCCATTTTCACAGCAACTGACTAAGGAAATGTTAAAAAATCATGTGATTGAAGTGTTGGTTCAACAAGAAGTTTTAAAAGAATCCGCCGTTGACAGATTAACGCCCATGTCCAAGAAACTTCAACCACTATCCACCACCCCTCCTCACTCAGAAGGTGCTTCAGGTCTGGCTAGCCCTCAACAAGAAACACAACGAATAGACGCCTTAGAACTGGAACGAGCTAGGTTCGAGTTCCAAATCAAAATGAAAGAACTCGAGTTGGAGCAGGAGTCGGAACAGGCCAAGTTGGAGCACAAGTTGGAGCATGAGGGAAGGTCGGAACAGGCCAAGTTGGAGCATGAGGAAATGATGGAACGGGCCAAGTTGGAGCAGGAGGTTAGACTGAAAGAACTACAGGTAAGAGAGATAGAAGTCACCTTAACATCGGAGCTTAGATCAAAGGAAGTGGCATTAAGAGAGAAACTAGCTGCTTTTAACCCTGCTACTGCTTCTTCCCTTGTTCCCGGGTTTGATGAATCCGATATGGACGGGTCAGCCTAGACTCTGAGCAGTAGCTGGAAGAATGAGTGGCCAAAGGACCAGTGGGTGCTGTGTGCAAGTAGGTTCCAAATTATAAGTGTAAGGCTCGTAGAGTTTATGTAACTGCCTAGACCAGACTGATGACTTGTTAACGTAAAAAGAATATCCTCACCTCTATGCTACATCACGCCAGATGTGATACCGGCAGTAGTTTTCAAACTAACCAAACCATTTTTCCTGCACACCTTTGCTGAGTTTGCTCAAGCAAAAAGCTTTATAGGTTTTTAAGAAGTGGTTAGAGGTTACAGCACTCTTCCACATTTCAGGATTTGTTAAATTTGGTAGTCCTGGAGGAGTGTAAAAGAGCAAGATACCATTTCTACTCTAGCCATGAGGATGTGAGAGGTGCCACTGAGGGGTGTGTGCTGCTTGAGCTGGCTTGATGCGTGATGCTTGTTGGTGGAGTCACTGGGCAGAGAACGTGGTACTTCCCGACATGTTAGGGTCCTCCTCTGATGATGGAACCCTGGGAATGTGAGTGGTAGGTCGAAAGGTCCCACACACCTACCCCCCTGATGCAACCAAGCTTTACTTGTTCTACTGTAAAAACCCAGGCCATACGATCCAGAATTAAAACACCCAAAAGTGTCGAATTGCTAAAAGAGTTCCTGGATCCCAAGTCCAAACCAATAGCAAATACCAATGTGGAAAGGCCCCATCAGGATCTCTTCTCTTCATTCACCTATGAGGGAAAAAATTCAATCATAGAGGGGTCTCGTTCTTTCCCTATTCGTATACTACGTGATACGGGCGCAGCACAATCTATCCTCCTGTTTAACGTCATTCCTGATATATCTACCGCATTTACTAATGAGAGTGTTCTAATTTCAGATCTCTCATCCCATTTTTCCTATCCTTTAGCTAAAGTGCACCTCCAATGTCCCTTGATTACTGGGGAAGTGCAAATAGCCATAAGGAAAGACCCAATGCCTGTGTGCGGCATTCATTTATTATTGGGTAATGACTTGGTAGGAGATCTAGTGGTTCCTAACATAAAGACAGTCGACTCTCCCTTACCTGTCAACTCCACCACTGACCTTGAAGAAACTATTCCTCACCTTTTCCCATCTTGTGCTGCCACCCGGTCACAGAGTGTGCGAAATGGGCCCTCTTCATCTAAAACCACCTCCAATATCTTCCTACCCACAGAAGATCTGTACAATAAGACCATTAGTAAGGATGAGCTCATTAAAGCCCAACAATCTGATCCATCTTTGAATAAACTTCATCATGCAGCAGTTGAGGGTAAAGATTTTAACATCCTTCCTTGTTTTTATTATCAGGAAGGGGTTTTGATAAGGGCCTATAGACCCCCTGAGCTTACCCATCTAGACACGTGGTCTGAAATACATCAAGGGTAATTCCCACCTCAGTCAGACCAGCATTAATTGCCCTTGCCCATGATGGTATTTCAGGACATTTGGGAATCCTGAAAACATATAAAAAGCTCCTCCAACACTATTACTGGCCTGGACTTAGGAAGGATGTGTCAAAGTACCTAAAATCTTGTCATATTTGTCAAATGGTAGGAAAACCAAATGAAAGTATACCAGCAGCTCCTATTAAGCCCATCCCAGTATTTTCTACACCATTTGAAAAGATTGTTGTGGATTGTGTGGGCCCATTACCAAAGACTAAGAAGGGAAATCAATTCCTGCTCACAGTTATGGATACCAGTACACGTTATTCTGAGGCTTTTCCCCTTAAAAGCATCACTTCAAAAAACGTAATCAAACATCTTTTGCACCTTTTCACTTCAGTGGGCATTCCTAAAGAGATCCAATCCGATCAGGGCACCAATTTTACGAGCAATCTTTTCAAACAGGTGATGAAAGACCTCAGTGTGGACCATTGTACATCAATGCTCAAAAAATACTGTATAGAACACCAAAAGGAATGGGATGAAAGCATAGACTTGTTACTCTTTGCCATCAGGGAATGTCCCCAGGAGTCATTGGGTTTTTCCCCGTTCGAGTTACTATATGGGAGACAAATAAGGGGACCCCTTAAAATAGTAAAGGAGCAGTGGTTTGACACTCCATCTATTAAGCTCGCAACAGTTTCCCAATACATTGACACTTTAAGGGTCAATTAACTTGAAGTCCGAACCATTGCTCAGTCAAACTTAAAAAAAGTCCAAGAAAAAAATGGTGAAGTCCCAACCCAAATTAGTTAAGATCATTTTCTCCAGGTGACAAAGGTTACTCTACCCATTCCAGGCTCTCCCTGGGGTGCCAAGTCGATTGGTCCCTATATAGCTTAATAAACTATTTCCTCTCAAATTATATAGTCCATACTCCTGATCGCAGAAAAGATTCACAACTTGTTCACATTAATCTCATGAAACTTGCATTTATTCCAGGCAGTCAGAGGAAGACATCCTCAGAGGCTATAAGTCAACCTGTATTGCATACGGTTTTGTCAGGCCGGAGCCGGAGACAGATGACATGGACCTATTGGAGAATTTAGACTTCTCTACCTAAAGAAAACCCTACTAACAGTCACATACTCAACAACTTGGATGAGTATTTTTCTGTTCTGAATCCATCTCAAGAAAAAGATCTCACTAAGTTATTATCAACATTTCCTAAAGTCACATCAGACCTCCCAGGGTTTTGCAATATACTTAAACATGATATTAAGCTAATCTCGGATGATGTACAACCCATTAGGCAATCAGCCTATCGACTAAATCCACAAAAAAAAAAAGAGATTATGAAAAAGGAGGTAGATTTTTTGTTAAAACATAACTTAGCTGGAGCCTAGTACCTCCCCTGGGCTTCACCTTGCCTTCTCATTCCAAACCCGATGGCACTTTTCGTTTCTGTACCGATTATCGTAAAGTGAACCAGGTCACTGTCTCAGACTCCTACCCTTACCTTTTGATTGAAGATATAATAGACAGCATAGGCTGTGCCAAATTTATCAGTACGGTGGACTTATTGAAAGGATATTATCAAGTGGGACTCACGGATAGGGCCAAATAATCTCGGCATTTATAACTCCATTTGGTCTTTTTCAATATTTGGTTATGGCGTTTGGCTTTTTCTAATGCTCCGGCCACATTCCAGAGGGCCATCAACTTCCTAATTCAGGACCTAGGTGGGACGTTCGCCTACCTGATGACCTGGTGGTGGTGTCGGACAGCTGGGACGAACATCTGGTGCGTTTGGAGATACTGTTTGCACGACTGCAAGAGACTGGATTCACCATAAACCTGGCTAAATCTGCTTTTGGCCGGGCCTCAGTGACTTACCTGGGACATATCGTTGGGCATGGTATGGTGAGACCCAAGGACGCAAACGTTAGAGCCATCTTGTCCTTCCCCACTCCAAGGACGAGGAAGGAACTCATGCGCTTCCTGGGATGTGCGGCTACCGTCGGTTCTGCAGTAATCTCCAGCGTGGCCGGACCCCTCACAGACCTTACCAGTTCTGCGGTCCCTTACATCTGGAACCAGAGGTGCGACCAGTTTTCCACCGCCTCAAAGCCTTCCTTGCCTCCAAGCCTGACTACACCTCGCCCTTCCATCTGCAAATCGACGCTAGTGGTGTCGGAGGGGGCTGTGCTCCTACAACCCGACCCAACCACTGATGTTCTTCACCCTGTATATTACTCCGCCAAGTTGAAAAACATCAGACCAACTACTCGACCATAGAGAAGGAGGCCTTGGCTCTGTGTTGGCAATAAAGAAGTTTGAATGTTACCCAGTCTTGCCCACAAACAACCCTAGTCTTCACCGACCATAACCCACTCACGTTCATCCAAACCAACAAGACCTCCAACCAGCGAATCCTCCGCTGGGCTCTCCTCACCCAGCCCTATAACCTGATTGCAGACTCCTTATCCCGAGCTCCAGGAAATGCAGCAGCTACTCTCCAGACGCACCAGGTGATCACCTCCTTCGCGCCCGCGCTACGGAGGTCTTTGGAGGGGGGTGTTACATGAACCCTCCACCCAGCACTACGAAGCACGCCATCTATTGTCCTGATCTACCTACCCAGCACCACGAGCAACGCCATCTAGGGACGAGACACGAGTATGACTCGTCTTAGTTACCACTCCGAGGTTTCCCTTCTCCCTATCCTGGTTGTTGCGTCACCTCCATTCGAGAGAGAGCACTGGCTCTGGGAAGTGACCACAGGATCATCTATCCTCTAAACCTACGTACGTGCAGTGACTACCTACGTCTTCTAATACAGCCTTACTCGTCAGCCATCTCAGCTCCTCACTTAAGTACTAGTATCTCTTGTATTAATTTCCCCACGTCCACTTGCTTTTGTTTTATGTTTATTAATATGTATATACTGTTAATGTTTAGGTTAAGTTTGGTTAAGGGTAATTTATAAGCTGAATATTTTGTTAAGGGATTTATGGTATTTATTATATACAACGAAAACTCGCATCCTTTGTCTACCCTTTTATAGTCCGATTGTCTTTGTTTTTATTGTTGTTACCTGTTGGGATCTGGGTAGACGTATAACTATATTCTAAATCCCCAACTCGTAACAATAGCCATCTGTTACTGCCGTGTCTTTCCATATACCTGTTTATTTCATTGTAATAGGTCTGGATTAATTTAACTTCTTCTGGTAGTCTGTTGTTGGGTAATGTTCTAAAGTGTGAAGTATGAGTGTGTTTGGTTATAGATGTTTTTATTGCTGAATGCAGTCTGTCCATTTCTGAGTCTATATCTTCTGTTGTTTTCCCTTGTAGGTTAATCGAGTGGTGATTACTTAAGTCGTCTTTGAAGCTGTCCCAGTCTGTTTTACTCATTTTCAGTCTCTTTTTTATTGGTATCTGTATGGGGGCTTGTTGACAGTGTTAGTATAATTGGCAGATGGTCACTGCCTGTAAGAGGTCCCTGTATTATATGGTAATTGAAAAAGGCTTTGTTGTTGGTAAAAATTTTGTCTGGTGTCGATTGTGTATTGTGATTTCTCCAGGTTGGAAAGTTAGGACCCAGATGATTGATTTTCCCTAAATTTATTAATTGATTAAGGGCGTTTCCCACGACGTTATTATTTGTATTGTCAAAAATCCTATGTCTGGCGTTAAAGTCTCCTAAGATGTACATCGGATGACTATTGTTAGCCAATTTTAATAGGTCTTCTATAGGTAAGTAGTAGCAATAATTACGTCTCCTTGAGTTGTATTTATTTTTATTGCTAGAAATTCATCCTGGAAGTCATCAATTAGTTTAAATTTTAAGTTTCTTTTAACCGCTATCGCTACTCCGTCATTTTTCTCGCCCGATTTATTTCTTTGGTTTACATAATAGTTAAAGAGTTTTATGTTGTTGTTTTCTGTCTCACCGTGACTGTTTATTAGTATAATGTCAGGGTCAATTTCGCGATATATATTACTTAGGTTAATTCTCTCGGTCTTCCAGTTTCTTACGTTGTGTTGTATTATTCTTAAAGTTCTTACTGTTTGTCTATTGTCCATTATTTCTTATACTTGGATTGTGGCAGTTGGAGTGGAGACCTATCATCCTGTTTCCCGCTTCTGACTCTTCTATACTCTGACGGGTCTACTATTTTAAAGTCTTTGGCCGTAATCTTTAGTTTGTCCGTAGTAATTAGTGACCAGACATAATCTTCACTTAGGGATTTTTCTTGATATGTCCACTTGTATATCCCTCCTTCACAGTTTTTACTATTGTCCCTCCTGTTGGTCTCGATGTTGGGATTCCATGTTTTGTTGTAGTGATAACTTTTAATCCAATTTCTTCAGCAGATTCAGGTTGTATATTGTGATCAGTTTCCATCTTATCTTCTCTCCTCCTACCTTTTGTCTGTCCTTGTTATTTCTATCTTCTCTTTGTCACTTCTAGTCATTTTGTCTGGGATCTCAATGCTTGTGTTCCTTGTGTATCAGCTGTTGCTCCTTGCTCAAACCTTTGTTCGTCTTGATGTAGTCTTTCTCAGTTCGCTTGCATATGTTGTCTGGAAATAGTTTTTTCGGATTGTGATTCTCTGGAAATATCATCTCTGTAGGTTATTCAATTTAAACATTTTCCTTAATTCCTCATTGTATGATCCGGGTGCAATGATATTGTGCAAATGTGCATGGATCATACTAATCATTACCTTATCATGCATTGGCTCACTTAGGTTTAATACTGTGGGATTCTGGTCTATGAGCCTCTTGACTGCCTCTCTTTGCTATTTCCTGACGTATGTCGTATCCTTCTTGTCTTGTTCCCTTTTCCTTGCTTCTGTACTTCATCATGCGTTTTTTATTGGGCATGCCATTGCTAACGTCCTATGTCCTATGTATACATATTCCCGTTTCTCTTACAGTTGAGACAGCCAACATGTGTATTCTTACATTCAGTGTAGGTATGGCTGTCGCCTGCAATAATCTGGAGCAGTACTTTTTTTCTTTTTCCGGACAGTCTCTCGTTGTGTGTTCTTCATATTTGTAGCAGGAGAAGCAAGTTTGCAGACTGATGAATGTCTCCTTTTTTATTTGATGTGGTGTGACTGACATGTTGAATATTAGAAAGCCCTGTTGTAAAACTTTCTCAGCCATTGACACTTCTTCAAACATGAGTATAGTCCTTTATCTTAATGACTTCTTCAATCTTCATCCACCTATTTTGGCGTTCCAGTTCTTCTTTCAGGTCTTCCTCCCGATCTCTTGATCGACTTGACGAACAAAAACTGATCTTTTTGCTTTTTGTTCTGGTGGCATGACAACAATAAGGCCTTCATTGTAAAATACATCTCTTGCTTCTTTTGAAAGGATTTTATCTGAATCAAAGTCATCTTTACAGATTACTTTAAAACCTTCATTGGTGCTGAATATTCTAGTTAGTGGGACTTGCAGTTTGTTGTAAGTGATTTCTGCCACTTTTCCCCCTTCCAATAGAGTGTCCCTTTATCTCTATGTTTTATTCTAATGCTAGTTGGGTCATCTTCTTGATTACATCTAATTCTACCTATAACACACAGGGCCCTGCCTGGGAGCAGTGACTCCTGCCCCCCCCCTCTGGACGGGCGTCGGGCTCTGCACCCAGGTTACCTGTGACTATAGTTATGTCTAAAAAGTTGCCACCTACCGGTGACCCCCGGACAAGGGGTGCCCTGCACTATCACAGGTTCCCTTGCCGGATCGACCGTATCGCTAAGTCCCGCCTCCCGTTCAAGGAACGGAGTGCATGAGGGGGATGAAAAAAGGAAAGAAGAGGACTTAGAGAGTAGAGACAGTCTACCTACCACGCCACGTTCGGTTAGCCAATCAGAGCACTGCAGTAAACGTGCATGTATCACGCCACCGTGGGGCACCACTGATTGGCCAATCCAGGACGTAGACGCATCGGGTAGTATTAAAATTCTGGGTAGGGCCAACATTTGTTTTTTTCCAAAGTTGAATTTCCATTAACCTGTGATGGTAATTACACCGTCACTATAAGTTATAGTAAGCATAATCACTAGGATTGAGTGTCTTATCACAACAAAGTTGTAGATCAAACATGCAGCAAAAAGAATCAGGTCTTCGCAGCTCCGTGTCTATTTTTTACTTAGGGCTAGCATACCTAAGTTAAAGCAAACTCCCTTGCCAATACAAGAAGGAAGAGGATTTCTTATAGTCTAATAAACAATTCATCATGACCAAATACAGTATCTAACATTAGGGTCCGGGCGCAGCCCTATTAGCAATCATCCATTTGATTGCATTATCTTCTGAGAATAGTTAGCAATTATCCATTTGATTGCATTTTATCCCAGGTTAAGGGGTTGTGTGTGGTCTCCATATCACCAGATTTATTAAAAAACCCTTACGTCAGGCTAAACAGTTTAGGCTAGATAGTGGTGGCTGCTTTCTGGATTATTTTTGCCCCTTATTGACTTTCGGTGGCTAACCTCTTTATAAAAATTGAGGACAATTAATAGACTTTGTACTAAGGTTAGGTTAAAACAGACACTTTTTGTTGTATGGAGGACGCCATCGGGAAATGGACGAAACTCCGGCGAAAGTAGTGGTTAGTTAGGCGGCCCGGTAGTGTTGGTTAGTTGCCTGTATTATTATTATTATTATATAAAAATTTAAGGCCTCGTTAGACTTACCACGGTCAGGCTAAACAGCTTAGGTTGCTTGGATTATTTCATCTCTTTATTGACTTCGGTGGCTAACCTTCTATAAAATTGAGGACACCAATAGACTTTTGTACTAAGGTTAGGGTTAAACAGAGACTTTTATTGTACGGAGGATTTTCGCCATCGGGGAGCGTGACGAAACCTCCGGCGAAAGTAGTGGTTAGGTTAGGCGGCCCGGTAGTGGCTGGTTAGTTGCCTGTATTATTATTATTATATAAAATTTAAGGTCCCCCGTTAGACTTTACCACGGTCAGGCTAAACAGTTTAGGCTGCTTGGATTATTTCCTTGTCTCTTATTGACTTCGGGTGGCTAACCTCTATAAAATTGAGGACACCAATAGACTTTGTACTAAGGTTAGGTTAAACAGACACTTTTGCTGTAATGGAGGATTTCGCCATCGGGGAGCGTGACGAAACCTCCGGCGAAAGTAGTGGTTAGTTTAGGCGGCCCGGTAGTGGTTAGGTAGTTGCCTGTATTATTATTATTATATAAAATTTAAGGTCCCCCGTTAGACTTTACCACGGTCAGGCTAAACAGTTTAGGCTGCTTGGATTATTTCTTTGTCTCTTATTGACTTCGGGTGGCTAACCTCTATAAAATTGAGGACACCAATAGACCTTGTACTAAGGTTAGGTTAAACAGACACTTTTGCTGTAATGGAGGATTTCGCCATCGGGGAGCGTGACGAAACCTCCGGCGAAAGTAGTGGTTAGGTTAGGCGGCCCGGTAGTGGTTGGTTAGTTGCCTGTATTATTATTATTATTCTATAAAATTTAAGGTCCCCTGC
>NW_024721780.1:0-10000 GCF_018991925.1 Homarus americanus | reverse complement strand
TGGACCCTCTGAAACGCAACACCCCTCGTGCCCGAAGACATCGAGGTTATGCGCTGGGCTTTTCCCGGTTCAGTCGCCCTTACTAAGGGAATCCCTGTTGGTTTCTTTTCCTCCGCTTATTAATATGCTTAAATTTGGCGGGTAGCTCTCTCCTACTACGAGGTCGATCGTGGTCTCATCATCCTTAGGGGGAACAAGTTCCCCAACCACGAAGCGGAAGACGCTCTGCCACCGACTTTCTTCACCACCGACATTACCAGGCAGGAAGGTTTGAGGGGCTTGTCGCGGGGGTACCAGCGGCCATGGCGCCGGCACTCCCACCCCTGACTCCGTTCCTTCTCATTGAGTGGTAAATAGCCAATAGGAAAAGTGTTCCAGCAGAACATCTCTCGCAGAGTCATATACACACACAGTTTTAATGCATATACGCTCGTGTTCCGCCCTTACTCGGCCGCACTTTTGCCGCTTAAACTTTGACCTCTTTCCCCGTTCCCGCATGCCACAGCAGTGGCACTTGTTTATCCGGAGAAAGAGAGCGAGAGTCGCAGTATTAATTGGCGTGAGCGGCCTTTCCGGCTGCAGAACTAGTGCTCTATCCCGGCGAGCGCCGTTATGAGGCGCAACACCGTCTTTAACGCGTTTAGAGAGAACTCCCCCTGCCTCCCTCCCAGTCATGAGATAGACGTGGACTCGTGGCGAACTCTCAAAGAGAACGCCCACACCGCGTCTGACCGTGGGAGAGGGTGGAGGAGCGCGTGAGGAAGAGCACGGCGTCACCCAAGCATTCTCATCTCTCTGCCTGCACCACTACATGGTAGACTGCGGGCCCAGGCGCACTCATCAATTTAGGTTCCACTGCACTGCATGCCAAGCACTCTTTTCGAGGTGATAGACGAAATTCGGCGGGGCTTACTTAAAAGATATCCGACCCGTTTCGTTTCCTCTTCGTGGATGGAGTGCCTCTAGAAATATGTGCAGCATCAGCTATGAGCGGCCGACGGCCATTCGTGTCTCTCTGTGACAGCAGGGCAAAAGAGCGCCGCCCAGTTATTTGCGTGAGGGCGACAACCGTCGCTTTGTTGTGGCGATCGTAAGTGCCAAGTCCGCGGACTTGCCAGCGATAGCTTTGCTTTGTTTTATGGGCACGCTCTGGCAAAGTGCGCAAGGATTAAACCCCAAGGCGGAAGCCTTGTTCGGGTTACCCTCGTGTCGGGGAGATAGCCAGCAGGCACCGAACTCGAGCAACCTGGCGGATGTAGAGGCTTCGACTGGGAGAGGAGTGGCGGTGACAGCTCTTATAAGTGGAGCAAGCTTCGCCGCCGCGAATATGCGCTTCAACTTGTCGATGTATCTGGTATTCTTGCGATTCACATACCGACACGCAGTTTGCTGCGGTCTTCATCGACCCACGAGCCGAGTGATCCCCCGTTAAGAGTTGTGTATTTGCTATTTGGTCTTTTTGCGACTAACCATCACAGGTCGAGTCTCAATGAAAGGGTTTGACAGACATAGCCCAAGTTTGTGGTTTGGGTTTGGCCGGACGGCTTGTTGTTGTTTTTTGACACTTGAATTTCACTCTTTTTGGGTCAAGAGGCTTATTCGCCGGTAGTAAGGAACGGACGGGCAGCCGTCCAAAGCCCCGTCCGTCCTCCTCCTCCGGTCTTCGCGCTCTCGCCCGAGTGTGGTCCACCTACAGCGTGGTGGTACCTATTTTTGGTGCGGGGGCCGGGATTGTCCTCTTTCGCTGCTGGAGTTGCCAGAGCAGAGCCAGAGACCGCCCAAATCAGGAGAGTAGTAGTAGTAGTTTTAAGAGCGCCCCGTTCTCTTTCTCTCTGTTAATGATCCTTCCGCAGGTTCACCTACGGAAACCTTGTTACGACTTTTACTTCCTCTAAATGATCAAGTTTGGACATCTTTCCGTCAGCTCGAGGCGACGACCCCAGAAAACCCTCGCGGGCAACGGGGCCGACAATCCAAGAGCGCCAGTCCGAAGGCCTCACTAAATCATTCAATCGGTAGTAGCGACGGGCGTGTAAAGAAGGGCAGGATGAAGTCAGCGCAAGCTGATGACTTGCACCCTTACTGGGAATTCTCGTTCAGGAAACAATTGCAAGCTCCCCAATCCCTATCAAGAAAGGCTTTGAACGGGTTACCCGCTCCTTCCCGGAGGGGGGGGAAACCTGATCCTTCAGAAGGGCGTGCGTGCCCAGAACATCTAAGGGCATCACAGACCTGTTATTGCTCAATCTCGTGCGGCTAGAATTGCCGCTTATCCCTCTAAGAAGAAGTTGCGAACTGACACCATTTTCTGGAGATCCGTCGACTACTTAGTAGGCCAGAGTCTCGTTCGTTATCGGAATTAACCAGACAAATCGCTCCACCAACTAAGAACGGCCATGCACCACCACCCACCGAATCGAGAAAGAGCTCTCAATCTGTCAATCCTTCCGGTGTCTGGGCCTGGTGAGGTTTCCCGTGTTGAGTCAAATTAAGCCGCAGGCTCCACTCCTGGTGGTGCCCTTCCGTCAATTCCTTTAAGTTTCAGCTTTGCAACCATACTTCCCCCGGAACCCAAAGACTTTGGTTTCCCGGAAGCTGCCCGCCGGGTCATGGGAATAACGCCGGCGGATCGCCAGTTGGCATCGTTTATGGTTAGAACTAGGGCGGTATCTGATCGCCTTCGAACCTCTAACTTTCGTTCTTGATTAATGAAAACATCCTTGGCAAATGCTTTCGCAGTAGTTCGTCTTGCGACGGTCCAAGAATTTCACCTCTAGCGTCGCAGTCATTTAATGCCCCCATTGTTCCGATTAGTCATTACCTCTGGTTCCGAAAACTAACAAAATAGAACCGAGGTCCTATTCCATTATTCCATGCATCACTATTCGGGCATTCAAATAGCCTGCTTCTGAGCACTCTAATTTTTTTCAGTAAACTCTCCGCCACCGACACTCGACAAAGAGCATCCCGTGGCGAGCCGGGCGGGGCGGCTGTTCGGAGCGTGATATTAAACACCGGGCGGTGCATCACCAGTCCGGAACTGAGATCCGTTAACCACGAAGCTTTTTTAACCGCAACAACTTTATACGCTTGGCTGAGCCGGAATTACCGCAGGCTGCTGGCACCAGATTCTGCCCTCCAATGGATACTAAAGGATTTAAAGTACTATTCCGATTATGAAAATACCGGATGAGACTCCACATCGTTATTTTCGTCACTACCTCCCTGCCGGGAGTGGGTAATTTGCGTGCCTGCTGCCTTCCTTAGATGTGGTAGCCGTTTCTCAGGCTCCCTCCGGAATCGAACCCTGATTCCCCGTTACCCGTTATAGCCATTGTAGGCGCATAACCTACAATCGAAAGCTGATAAGGCAGACACTTGAAAGAAGCGGCGCCGGTGCGGAGACCGTGCGCTCAGCCCGAAGTTATTCAGATTCACCACAGGTGGGTTACGGACCGGGGCCCGACCAGTTTTGAACTAATAAAAGCGCTCTTCCCTTGCGGTCAGAGACCAATTGCATGTATTAGCTCTAGAATTGCCACAGTTATCCAAGTAAGTGGGTTTACAGATCCAATGAAACATAGCTGATTTAATGAGCCATTCGCGGTTTCGCCTTAAATCGGCTTGTACTTACACATGCATGGCTTAATCTTTGAGATAAGCATATGACTACTGGCAGGATCAACCAGGTAGCTGCTGCTGTTGGCGGCGCCTATCACGGCGGCCAAAATAGTGAGATTGAGAGAGAGGCAGAAGACATTGGGCGAGGGACCGCACGTTGGCCTTAGAGAAATAGCAAACCAGATGATCAGATCTAACTGCACCTTCTCTTGCTATCCTCGGCGCCGGCAGCGCCACCGTGTGTGCCAATCTCCTCCCTTATCCGCTCCTCTTTGCCCCAGCTCCAGCGAGGCAGCCGACATTGGGCGAGGGACCGCACGTTGGCGAATCTCCTCCCTTATCCACTCCTCTTCTCTTTGCCCCAGCGAGGCAGAAGACATTGGGCGAGGGACCGCACGTTGGCCTTAGAGAAATAGCAAACCAGATGATCAGATCAAACTGCACCTTCTCTCGCTATCCTCGGCGCTGGCAGCGCCACCGTGTGTGCCAATCTCCTCCCTTATCCTCTCCTCTTCTCTTTGCCCCAGCGAGGCAGCCGACATTGGGCGAGGGACCGCACGTTGGCCTTAGAGAAATAGCAAACCAGATGATCAGATCAAACTGCACCTTCTCTTGCTATCCTCGGCGCCGGCAGCGCCACCGTGTGTGCCAATCTCCTCCCTTATCCGCTCCTCTCCTCTTTACCCAGCTCCAGCGAGGCAGCAGACATTGGGCGAGGGACCGCACGTTGGCCAATCTCCTCCCTTATCCGCTCCTCTTCTCTTCTCTTTGCCCCAGCGAGGCATAAGACATTGGCCCATCTCCTCCTCTCTCTCTTTCTCTTACTGTTTGTGGGGACGTGGGCTCATGAGCGCCATCGTCGCCCAATATTGGTTAGGTTGTGTATTTCACGGGTGGGAACCGCCATCATCGTTGTTAGGTGATGGGGTAACCCAACGTGTGCTTTGACGAGTTTTGGCTGCTAAACTCTTTTTTTAGTATACTCGGCTCCCAGACTGCGCCCTGGTCGTGTTGAACCATGAGCGTTGTCTATGCACATTTAGGGTAGCCGTTTGCGCGTGGAATAGTGCAATGAATCTCGGTCAAGAGACGGTTGGGCGCTGCATTGAAGGCCGGCACAGACGCGAAGACGGGGTGATCAGCCAACGCAAGTCCGCTAAGTTGGGCAGACAGCAAGGCGAAGGGGAGCCCCGTTCCGGACTGAAAGGCCGCAGCATATGCTGTGACGGAAATCTATAGGGTAAGGACGCAAAGCCGTGGAGAGAGAGGAGAGAGACGGAGTAAATAATGTCCAAACGGGAAGAGAGACCCGCAAGTGTATTGATAGAGCGCGAGCCACTCTCGCCATAGCTTTCTCCGCTCCACTGCCATTCCTCTGATCCATCGAGACTAGTAAATCTCTTCTCTCTCCTTCACCCAGCCATTGCAGGGCAGGAAGCGACGGCAATTTTGGATGTTGTTTTTGAATGCCGCGCTTTGCTTCGCAGAGGCGCCGAAGCGCTCCGCTGGGGGGCGGAAGATATTTCACACCGAATATGTGTGTGAAGGCACCCTCTCCCCTTAATATAGTGAAATAGTGCAATCCAGCATACAAGGTCGGACGATAGGACATTCACTGTACCGCACCTCGAGAGTGGATGTTGTTTGTTGGGTAAGGTTAAAACCGGACTGTTCGCAGACAGCCGAATAACCCGGTTCCGGACTAATTGGTGGATGCAACATCATGATGCTGCTGCTGTCGCAGAAACCGCAGTGGCGACGTGAGAGAATAATAATGTTCAATAGGGAGAGCGACCTGGCTAGTGTAATTGATAGATCGCGAGCCTTCTCGCCATTAGCCCGCTCCACTGCCATTCCTCTCACCCAATGAGACTATTCTCTCTCTCGCTCTCCTTCTGCTCCAGCCATTGCAGGGAAGGGAGAGGAAATCGACGTCAATTTTGGTTGTTGTTTTTGAATGCCGCGTTTTGCTTCGCAGAGGCGCCGAAGCGCTCCGCTGGGGGGCGGAAGATATTTCACACCGAATATGTGTGTGAAGGCACCCTCTCCCCTTAATATAGTGAAATAGTGCAATCCAGGCATACAAGAGCGGACGATAGGACAGTCACCGCCGCACCTCGAGAGTGGAAGTTGTTTGATCGTTTGTTAGGCAAGGTTAAAACCTGACTGTTCGCGAACAGCCGAATAACCCGGTTCCGGACTTTATAGACGCAACATCATGATGCTGCTGCTGTCGCGGAAACGTGGTGGCGACGTGCGCCGAGAGTAATAATGTTCAATTGGGAGACAGACCTGGCTAGTGAAATTCATAGATCGCGCCCACTGCCATTCCTCTGACCCCATGAGACTATTTTCTCTCTCTTCTTCTTCTGCTGCTGCTGCTGCTGCTCCAGCCATTGCAGGGCAGGGAAGGAAAGCGACGGCAACTTTGGTTGTTGTTTTTGAATGCGCTTTAGCAGAGGCGCCGGCGCTCGCTGGGGGCGGAAGATATTCCACACCGAATAGGTGTGTGAAGGCACCTCCTTAATATAGTGAAATAGTGCAATCCAGCATACAAGAGCGGACGATAGGACAGTCACCGTACCGCACCTCGAGAGTGGTTGTTTGATCGTTTGTTAGGCAAGGTTAAAACCCGACTGTTCGCGAACAGCCGAATAACCCGGTTCCGGACTTACAATAGACGCAACATCATGATGCTGCTGTTGTCGCGGAAACCGTGGTGGCGACGTGCGCCGAGAGAGTAATGTTCAATTGGGAGACAGACCTGGCTAGTGAAATTCATAGATCGCGCCTCCACGCCATTCCTCTGACCCCATGAGACTATTTTCTCTCTTCTTGCTGCTGCTCCAGCCATTGCAGGGCAGGGAAGGGAAAGCGACGGCAACTTTGGTTGTTGTTTTGAATGCCGCGCTTTTTGCAGAGGCGCCGGCGCCCGCTGGGGGCGGAAGATATTCCACACCGAATAGGTGTGTGAAGGCACCTCCCCTTAATATAGTGAAATAGTGCAATCCAGCATACAAGAGCGGACGATAGGACAGTCACCGCCGCACCTCGAGAGTGGAAGTTGTTTGATCGTTTGTTAGGCAAGGTTAAAACCCGACTGTTCGCGAACAGCCGAATAACCCGGTTCCGGACTTACAATAGACGCAACATCATGATGCTGCTGCTGTCGGAAACCGTGGTGGCGACCTAATGTTCAATTGGGAGACAGACCTGGCTAGTGAAATTATAGATCGCGCTCCACTGCCATTCCTCTGACCCCATGAGACTATTTTCTCTCTTCTTCTGCTGCTCCAGCCATTGCAGGGCAGGGAAGGGAAAGCGACGGCAATTTTGGTTGTTGTTTTTGAATGCCGCGCTTTGAGCAGGGCGGGCCGCTGGGGCGGAAGATATTTCACCAAATATGAAGGCACCTCTAATATAGTGAAATAGTGCAATCGAACATATAAGGGCGGACGTTTTCATCACCGACTTGTGTGCAGATTCTCCTCCAAAAGTTTCGACCGATTGACTTTGTCTCCCAGTGCAAGTTTCTCCTTGATGCAAGTTTCTGTAGTATGCTATTAAATCGACCCGATTGACTTTGACGGTCTCCCATTCGGGTGCAAGTTTCTGTATGCTATTAAATCGACCCCGATTGACTTTCACGGTCTCCCATTCGTGTGTGTTTCTGTAGTATGCTATTAAATCGACCCATTGATTTTCACTGCGGTGCAAGTTTCTGTATGTATCAAATCGACCCCCGATTGACTTTGACGGTCTCCCATTCGGGTGTGCAAGTTTCTGTAGTATGCTATCAAATCGACCCCGATTGACTTTGACGGTCTCCCATTCGGTGTGCAAGTTTTGTAGTATGCTATTAAATCGAATTGTGACTGATTCCTGTAGTATGCTATCGATTGATTGACATTCGGGTGTGCAAGTTCTCTGTAGTATGCTATCAATCGGATTCACTTTGACGGTCTCCCATGCGGGTGTGGAACTGGTATGTTGTATAATATGACCGAGGTGCCCTACCCTTACTATAGTGAAATAGTGCCATCCAGTGTACAAGGGCGGACGCTTTTCATCACCGTCTCCACTGTGTGCACATTCTCGGATCATTTTGTATAGTATGCTATTAAATCGACCCTCGATTGACTTCTGACGGTCTCCCATCTGTGCAAGTTTTGTAGTATATTAACGACCCCGATTGACTTTGACTTCATTAGTATGCTATCAAATCGACCCCGATTGACTTTTGACGGTCTCCCATTCGGGTGTGCAGTTTCTGTAGTATGTTATAAATCGACCCATTGATTGACAGGTGCAAGTTTCTGTAGAATCGACCCCGATTGATTTTTGACGGTCTCCCCATTCGGTGTGCAAGTTTCTGTAGTATGCTATTAAATCGACCTCGATTGACTTTTTGATTGATTCTGCAAGTTTCTGTAGTATGCTATAATCGACCCGATTGACTTTGATCATTCGTGTGCAAGTTTTGTAGTATGCTATCAAATCGACCCCGATTGACTTTGACGGTCTCCCCATTCGGTGTGCAAGTTTTGTAGTATGATCGGATGGTCTCCCATTCGGGTGAAGTTTCTGTAGTGACTTCACCCAATCGACGATTGTGACGGCTGTAGTATGCTAAATCGACGATTGGATTCGGGTAAGTTTCTGTAGTATGTTATTAATCGACCCCCGATTGATTTTGACGGTCTCCATTCGGGTGCAAGTTTTGTAGTATGCTATTAAATCGACCTCGATTGTTGTCTCCCATTCGGTGTGCAAGTTTCTGTAGTATGCTATTAAATCGACCTCGATTGATGACTGTCTCCCTATTCGGGTGTGCAAGTTTCTGTAGTATGCTATTAAATCGACCCCGATTGACTTTCACTGTCTCCCATTCCGTGCAAGTTTCTGTAGTATGTTATCAAATCGACCCGATTGACTTTGACGGTCTCCTATTCAAGTTTCTGTAGTATGCTATTAAATCGACTCATTGACTTTTTGACGGTCTCCCATTCGGTGTGCAAGTTTTGTGGTATGCTATCAAATCGATCCCCGATTGACTTTGACGGTCTCCCTATTCGGTGTGCAAGTTTCTGTAGTTATCAAATCGACCCCGATTGACTTTTGACGGTGTCCCATTGTGCAAGTTTTGTAGTATGCTAAATCGACCTCGATTGACTTTGACGGTCTCCCATTCGGGTGCAAGTTTGTGGTATGCTATCAAATCGATCCCCGATTGACTTTTGACGGTCTCTATTCGGGTGTGCAAGTTTCTGTAGTATGCTATTAAATCGACCCCTGACTTTGACGGTCTCCCATTCGGGTGTGCAAGTTTCTGTAGTATTAAATCGACCCCCGATTGATTTTGACGGTCTCCCATTCGGGTGCAAGTTTCTGTTGACCCCCGATTGATTTTGACGGTCTCCTATGCAAGTTTCTGTAGTATGCTATCAAATCGGACCCCGATTGACTTTGACGGTCTCCCATTCGGGTGTGCAAGTTTCTGTAGTATGCTATTAAATCGACCCCCGATTGACTTTGACTGTCTCCCATTCGGGTGTGCAAGTTCTCTGTAGTATGCTATTAAATCGACCCCCGATTGACTTTGACGGTCTCCCATTCGGGTGTGCAAGTTCTCTGTAGTATGCTATCAAATCGACCCCTGATTCACTTTGACGGTCTCCCATGCGGGTGTGGAACTTCTCTGGTATGTTGTATAATATGACCGAGGTGCCCCTACACCTTACTATAGTGAAATAGTGCCATCCAGTGTACAAGGGCGGACGCTTTCATCACCGTCTCCCACTCGGTGTGTGCACATTCTCGGATCATTTTGTATAGTATGCTATTAAATCGACCCTCGATTGACTCTGACGGTCTCCCATTCGGGTGTGCAAGTTTCTGTAGTATGCTATTAAATCGACCCCCGATTGACTTTGACTGGCTCCCATTCGGGTGTGCAAGTTTCCGTAGTATGCTATCAAATCGACCCCCGATTGACTTTGACGGTCTCCCATTCGGGTGTGCAAGTTCTCTGTAGTATGCTATCAAATCGACCCCCGATTCACTTTGACGGTCTCCCATGCGGGTGTGGAACTTCTCTGGTATGTTGTATAATATGACCGAGGTGGCCCTACCCCTTACTATAGTGAAATAGTGCCATCCAGTGTACAAGGGCGGACGCTTTCATCACCGTCTCCCACTCGGTGTGTGCACATTCTCGGATCATTTTGTATAGTATGCTATTAAATCGACCCTCGATTGATTCTGACGGTCTCCCATTCGGGTGTGCAAGTTTCTGTAGTATATGATAACCGACCCCTGATTGGATTGACTGCCCTATCTGTGTTTTAGTATGCTATCAACCGACCGGCTGATTTTTGAC
>NW_024721779.1:0-9705 GCF_018991925.1 Homarus americanus | reverse complement strand
TCTATATACATGTTGTATTGGATGTACAATGCAGCTTGGTGCTGGGAAGGCAGCATGGTTACAAGCGTGATGTAGAGAGAGCTGGTTGGTGAGGATGCTCACAGGAGGACAGCTTGTGGGTCGCCATGCTCGCCAGCGGGAGAGAGGACCGCCAGGCAGGCGGAGGAGGGAGGGCCGCCAGGCAGCGGCAGAGGAGGAGGTGTTGCTGGCTGTGGCTGTAGGTAGAGAGAGAGACAGATCACCACGAGGTCAGGTCTTAAATAGCAGGGGTAGGCGTGGCTTAGCAGTTGACCCCCGCTCCGTGGTGTATGGCAGCGCTGGTTGACCTAGACCACGAGGCATACACTGGGGAATTGGTGGGGTCGGCTAGGCAGCGACAAACAGCGTTTGTAGGGGAGAATTCCACTACAGTACTCCCCCTTCCCTCCAGGCGGTGTAGGAGACTTGTTGTCTGCAGAGTTGCTTAGCACATGCGAGGCAGAACGGGCGGTGCGTGCCTCATGTGAGACAACGGCGATGGCGTGATGAGCCGGTCGCTGGATACAACTGTCTAGATACACAATATCTGTGGGAGTAGAGAGGGAGAATAAGGGTGTGTGGAGGCGATGAATGTTGTGCTTCCCTCACGGCAGGTACAGAGTCGTCAGATGCGCCTGCTGGGGTGTGTGGGCCTGGGTCAGGAGCAGGGGCTGAGTCAGCAGAAGCGGATGAGGGCTCGTGACAGCAGCTGGGTCCACGACAGCAGCAGGGAGTACCTGAGGGAGAAAAGAGGGGTGTGTGGGTCCGCACTCAGGAACAGAGGCCGCATCAAGGGCGGCAGGGGTTACTGCTGGGCCGGGGTCGGCGTCTGAGGCAGGACGGGTGTGCTGGGGTCGGTAGGACGTGGTGCTTAGGGCAGGAAGAGGAGCTGGTGTCTGCTTAGAGTAGCAGAGCTGCTCTAGGGTGTCTAACCTGCGGTGTAGAGACAGTAGCTGTAGAGCCGATGAGAGCTGCTTCTGGGTGGATAAGCCAGTCTTCCATGTTGCTTGAAGACTGGGAGCGTGATCAGTTTCTCCTCCATCCTGTGTGAGTGCGAATCTCCGGGAGTCACCATTTGTGGGGTATGAGATGTTTGGTTCACACTCAGGATGGAATGGAGAAAGGAAACTCACAATGTGCTCTCTATATACATGTTGTATTGGATGTACAATGCAGCTTGGTGCTGGGAAGGCAGCATGGTTACAAGCGTGATGTAGAGAGAGCTGGTTGGTGAGGACGCTCAGAGGAGGACCAGCTTGTGGGTCGCCATGCTCGCCAGCGGGAGAGAGGACCGCCAGGCAGGCGGAGGAGGGAGGGCCGCCAGGCAGCGGCAGAGGAGGAGGTGTTGCTGGCTGTGGCTGTAGGTAGAGAGAGAGATCACCACGAGGTCAGGTCTTAAATAGCGGGGGTAGGCGTGGCTTAGCAGTTGACCCCCGCTCCGTGGTGTATGGCGGCGCTGGTTGACCTAGACCACGAGGCATACACTTGGGAATTGGTGGGGTCGGCTAGGCAGCGACAAACAGCGTTTGTAGGGGAGAATTCCACCTCACAGTGCCTAATGTTCAGTTTATTCCCTTTGGTGCCTCGAGTTCAGTTTATCCCTGTGGCGCCTAAAGTTCAGTTTATCCCCATGGGGTGCCTAAAGTTCAGG
The DNA here is from genome assembly GCF_018991925.1 of Homarus americanus. Lineage (NCBI taxonomy): Eukaryota > Metazoa > Arthropoda > Malacostraca > Decapoda > Nephropidae > Homarus > Homarus americanus. Next base: position 8,036 of record NW_024721779.1, on the reverse strand, counting down.
TTATCCCTGTGGTGCCTAAAGTTCAGTTTATCCCTGTGGTGCCTAAAGTTCAGTTTATCCCTTTGGTGCCTAAAGTTCAATTTATCCCTTTGGTGCCTAAAGTTCAGTTTATTCCCTATGATGCCTAAAGTTCAATTTATCCCCTTTGGTGCCTAAAGTTCAGTTTATTCCCTATGGTGCCTAAAGTTCAGTTTATTCCCTTTGGTGCCTAAAGTTTAGTTTATCCCCTGGGGTGCCTAAAGTTCAGTTTATCCCCTTTGGTGCCTAAAGTTCAGTTTATTCCCTTTGGTGCCTAAAGTTCAGTTTATCCCACGGGGTGCCACAAGAAGTTCAGTTATCCCTGCTGGTACCTAAGTTCAGTTGTCCTAGAGGTGCCTAAGTTCAATTTATCTGGGTTTGCCTAAGTTCAGTTTATCCCTACAGGGTGCCCTAAGTTCAGTTTATCTAGGTTGCCCTAAATTCAATTTGTCCTGAGATGCCCAAGTTGAATTTGTCTGGGGTGCCTAAGGGTCAATTTATCCCTAGGGGTGCCTAAAAGTTCAGTTGTCCTGAAAGTGCCTCAAATTCAGCGATTTGTCCTGTGGTGCCTAAAGTTCAATTTGTCCTTGGGGTGCTAAGTTCAGTTATCCTGGGTTGCCTAAAATTCAATTTGTCCTGGGGTGCCTAAGTTCAGCAATTGTCCTGGGGTGCCTAAAGTTCAGTTTATCCTGGGTTGCCTAAAGATTCAGTTTATCCCTGGGGTGCCTAAGTTCAGTTTATCCCTGGGTTGCCTAAAAGTTCAGTTTATCCCATGGGGTGTCTAAAGTTCAGTTTATCCCCTGGGGTGCCTAAAGTTCAGTTTATCCCTGGGATGCCTAAAGTTCAGTTTATCCCCGCGGTGCCGTAAGTTCAGTTTATCCCTCGGGTGCCTAAAGTTCAGTGTATCCCCTAGGGTGCCTTAAGTTCAGTTTATCCCTGGGGTGCCTAAAGTTTAGTTTATCCCCTGGGGTGCCTAAAGTTCAATTTGTCCCTGGGGTGCCTAAAGTTCAGTTTATCCCTGGGGTGCCTAAAGTTCAGTTTATCCCCGCGGTGCCTTAAGTTCAGTTTATCTCCAGGGATGCAAGAGGTTGTGGTGAGGCGAAAGTGAAAAACATCATGTGGAGTTTACACTAGGGAGAGAAAAATATAAACGGGTCAGTTCAATTGTGCTTATGAAAATATTTTTTTTTGAACTTTACTATATCAAACTAAAGATAAGTTGAAAGTACAGGACATTTAGCTATACGTCATGTCTAACCATTTTGAGTTTTCACATACTGTTGCTCATTACACTGTACACCATTATTTCTATGTTCTTTCTCATTTATATGCAGGTACAGTATATACAATAAAATTCTTAAGTATAATAAAAACGTGAGTTAGCAGTTAAGATTACTGTTGATCATGTTGCCAGCGGTCAGCAGGTGGTTGACACTTGAGACTACGCGCCGTATATATTTTCTTACTTTTACGTTTATTAGTATTACAGTCTCATTATTTAAGCTATCTCGTCATTTTATTAACAAGCACGACATGATACAGGTACCGTAATTACATTAAATAATACAAAAAGAGATCACTTGCATATTCTATTTATGAAGAACTTTTGTCTTAAGAAATCACGAATGCTTCGTTTTGTAAAATTACAGAAATACTCTTTTAACGTACAGATGTTCGCCTTGGTCTTGTATTATGCTTAAGATGATGAGTTCACGAAATAGACAAGGTCGAGGGGTGGTCGCTCACTTCACTTTTCTCAATCTGATCCTGCAGAATCGCATAAATACTCCCCAGCCTCGCCGTGAAGGTCATTCTACTCAACGCTCTCAAACCAACAAGACCTCTCAACAAGCTCCTCACCACACAGCATGTATGTGTGCCATACACATAGAAAATAGATAAACACCAAGAGAAATTAGACAGCTGCCACATATACCTTATGCCACAATCTTAAACCAAGTAAATAATGTGTATTTGCTCGAAACAAGGCTAACAAAGTACTTGGGTTCATACAAAGGAGTGTTATTTACAAGACTAACGAGGTCATCCAAAAGCTATATCTTGAGCTTGCAAGACCTCTCTTGGATTACACAGCTCAGTTCTGGTCACCGTACTACAGAATGGATATAGAATCCCGAGAAAGAATTCATTAGAGAATGACAAGACTAGTCCTGGGCATTAGGAACCTTGAGTACAGAGACAGGTTAACTCGTTAAAGTATCTTTGGCCACGGCCGCACTGAGAGCTGAGTGGGTGGGAGCAGGCATTTGTTGTTGCCAGCTCGCCCCCGCTGCCAGTGCGGCCACGTCTGAGGGTTATAATGCTGCAAAGTCTTCTGCGCCCGCCCGCTCTTGTCTGCCCACTCTCAGTGTGGCCGCTGCCTTAATTTGCACTCCCTCGAGAGACGTAGAGTGAAGAGCGATATGACCGAGGTGTATAAATGGAAGTCAGAGCTAAACAAAGGTGATATTACAAAGGTACTCAAACTATCCAACCAAGAGCGAAGTAGTAACAATGATTTTAAATTAGACAAATTTAGATTTAGGCGTGAGATAGGTAAACTTTGGTTTGAAAATAGGGCAGTGGATGAGTGGAACAAGTTACCAAATATCATCACTAAATCGAATACGCTGGATAGCTTTAAACATAGGTTGTATAGATATATGAGCAATAGGGGTTGGATGTAAATGAAACTGCCCATTATGGGCCAATAGGCACGCTACAGTTTCCTCCATTCTTGTTTTCATATGTATAGGGGTGTTGCTGTGTTTGCAGGTGAGTGGATCAAGCACCTGTCTCTGCCCTAAGCATCATTGGCTCCCATTTAGGTTACTCAAATTAGAAATCCAGCTGAAAATGGTTACCTAACTTTACAGTTTGGGAAGAGAAGACAATTGAGTTTTGTGCCAATCACACTGCCTGTTAATGTACCGAAAAAAGGCTTAGCCGATGATGTGCTTTAAATACACTGTCCCTGATAGATAGACAGGCCGACAGGATTACATGCTGATTAGACGATAAACGATTCCCAAATAGACAATGGATGATTAACCAGATGGGAACCGACGAACACCCTTTCATTCTATAGCATCTTTCCAACATATTCCTCAAGTTCCAGTAGATATGAACCATCTCCCTATTATAGTAACACCCTGTGAGAGGTTGGAGTCATAGACCATGTTTTCTATAGACTTTATTATAACAGCGTCAGCTGGGCACTGGCCATCAGGCGCTGCCAAGGACAAGCCCCCCCACTCAACATGGGAAAACATATCGTACGATGGTACACTCTTACATCTCCCCCCCAAGTTAAAAGGAAATGACAATGCACCTTTGAACTAACAAAAGGAAAACAATGCATTCATAAAAACAACAATAATGCAGGAAAAACCAGTCAAACAAAGGAAAAACAAAAAACAAAAACAAAACAAAAACAAAAAAAACCTCTAAACTGATTTTACATCACATACACTACACCACGTAGTCCGTCAACCAGCCCGGAGGCCTACGGCCTCTCCTGGGCCTGGCCGCGCTCGACTGGGGAGGGGCCGTGGGTGCGGAGGAGGGCGCGGGTATGGAGGGCACAGCAGAAGGGGGCCCAGGAGGCACAGCTTGGTGCACCACCGGAGTAGTAGGCACAGGTGTGGAGCCGTTTCGCAAGTGGCGTCTGTTTCGGATGGACACCCTGCCACTGCCACCCAACCTGACGGCATACTGCCTGTGAGGGCGGGCTTCCACCACTATGCCTGTCCTGTCCCAGAGCTTGGTAGCTGCGTCCTGCACACGCACCTGCGTGCCCACGACTAGGGGAGCCAGCTGGCGGGATACCTCCCTCCGCGACAGGACCCCATCCTGTGTTTCGGCCAAGCGCACCTCCCTCATACGAAGTGCCCGCCGCCAGTGCTGGTCCACCTTATAGTGCTGTCTGGCCACGGGAACGCCGTCACGGAGCTGGCGGCCGGTGGCAAGCTGGGCGGGCGACTTGTTCACCCCCCGCAGAGGCGTGTTCAGGTACTGGAGGAGGGCCTGGGATGTCCTATCGCAGTCCAGGCTACCCCCGGGCCCAGTATTATCCCTGAGGAGCCTCTTGGCAGCCTTGACCCCAGCCTCTGCCCTGCCATTGGACTGGGGGAAGTGGGCCGACGAGAGGCGCACCTCGACCCCCCATGACTTGAGGAAATCTGTCATCTCAAGGCTGGCAAGGTTGGTACCTCCATCTGTGGAGATCTGCTCAGGTACCCCCCACCTCGTGAAGTAGGCCCGCAGACTGGCGATGATTTTTCCAGAGGTGGCCTCGTTGGGGAAGTGGGCGATCTCCAGCCAACCTGTCAGTCGGTCAGCATATGCTAGGTACGTGCGGCCCTGCAGGTGGAACAAATCGGCCACCACTTGTTGAAAGGGATAGTCTGGCGCTGGGGTCAGAACCAACGACTCCGGAGGCTGGGAAGGGGCGTGGGTCTCGCAAGCAGCACACCGGGACCGATGATACTGCAGGTCACCCTCCATGCCAGGCCAATAGACAGACTGCCGGGCCCGCCTGAGCATTGAGTCGAGGCCCTGGTGCCCCACATGCAGGTTAACGGCGACCCGGTGGCGGAGGGAGTCGGGGATGACAAGGCGCACGCAGCCCTGGTCAAAGGTGTAGGTGACCAAACCCCTGACCACAGCCAACCTGTCCCTCACCGAGAAGTACGGGCGCAGACAGGCCACCTCCTGTGACTTGTGGGGGTGCCAGTCGCCCGCCAGCACCCTCGACACTAGAATCTGGTACACTGGGTCGTCCGCCGCCGCTTTGCACACTGTGTCTTCGTCCATAGTGATGCACCCATCCTGATCCAGTGCTGCGATTGTGACTGCACACACTGCAGCGCACAGGTCCTCCTCTTGGTCCATGTCCTCCGCATCAGGCGCCGCCCTGAGGGAGGGGAAGCGGGATAGGGCGTCAGCTGCACAGTTCCGCTTCCCTGGCAAGTATTTGACCGTGAATCGGTACTGCAGGGTCTTCTCCTTGAGCCTGAACAGGCGCGGATTCGCCACATCCGTGAGGGCTCTGTCCCCTAGCAAGCCAACTAAGGGGCGGTGGTCCGTCACCAGAATGAGGTTCGGGCAGCCAAGGAGGAACAGCCTGGCCTTGCGCAGGCACCACACCACAGCCAGGGCCTCCCCTTCTACTGCAGCATAACCGGCCTCGGCCGTGCTCAGATGTCGGCTACCACACAGAGCCAACCGCCACCCTCCTCTGCAGCAGAAGGGCGTCTCTGGAGAGGCACAGGCACAGTATTGTTGCAGGACGACGAAGCCGATGCCCTCCCTGCTCCAATCAGTGACAGCTGCCGTAGGCCTGGATTTGTCGTAGTACACCAAGCCGTCTCTGGCCAACTGACAGATGGTGTCCTGGGCCTGGCGAAACTTGAGCCGCAGCTGGTCGTCCCAATACACCTGCTTGCCCACTGGCTTCTTGAGGAGCTCACGGAAGGGCTCCATCACAGGTGCAGTGGCAAGGAAGGGAGCCAACTGATTAACCAGGCCATGCCAGGACCTGATGTCAGTGATTGATGGCTGATCCGGCATGGGGAAGTCCTTGATGGCTGACAGACGTTGGGCAGTGGGCTGGTACAGGTCCCACCCCAGGAGGAAACCCACAAACTCAGCTTCTCTCCTGCAGAACAAGAACTTTTCTGGTTTCAGCGTGATACCTGTGCGAGCGCAGGTCTCCAGAAAATCGTAAGTGTGCCAGAATGCCCCCTTCACACTGGAGTCATAGAGGAGAGTGTCATCCACGCACTTGTACTTGCGGGGCACATCCTGAATAGCGTCGTCAAACCTCTTGGTGTAAGCATCTGACGCTGAGCAATGTCCCATGGGCGTCCTGCAGTATCGAAAACGTCCCCACGGCGTGATGAATGTGGTCAGGCGTCTACTCTCCTCCTCCAACTCCACTTGATGAAATCCCCAAAAGGCGTCGGCGACGGTTTTGAACGAGTGCACTGGCACCCCCGACACCATGTCGAATGGTGCAGGTGTGTGGTGCGTCTCCCTCAGACAGCTTGCATTGAGGCGTTGGAAGTCCACAGTGCGCCTGGGCTGACCGTTTTTCTTGGCCACCACGACCATCCTGGCGCACCACTCCGTAGCCTCACCAGCAGGCACTGGCTGGATGACGCCTCTCCTGACGTCCTCCTCCAACTGGGCCTTCACCTCCGCTTCCCAGTGTTTCGGAACGGGAGCGGGTGTGTGACAGGCATAGGGGGTCGTGCCGGGCGTCAGGTGGATACGGTGAGGGGGACCCGTCATGACTGGCAGTGGGGACCTGCTGGTGTTGAATGCGGTAGACGAAAAGTGCGTGAGTAGCCATGCCTCCAGCCTGGCCACATTCTCCTCCAAAGGAGGCAAGGGTATCTCAACTGGCCTCGGCGGGAAACGGCTGCTCTCAGGTAAACGGTTCGGAGGTAGATCGTCGGCAGTGTGCCGCTCCCCTCCATCGCCCACGGCAGCCACAGCACGTCTATGGAGCGGGAAGTCGACAGGCACCAAGTTGAGGCACTTGCAGGCCTCCAATGACAGATAGAGGGCCTTGGCTGTCTGCACGAAGTAGACCTCCTGGACGGTGGACCCCTCGTCCACACCGAGGCGGCAGGGGGCGGACCCCAGACACTTGAGCTGTTTGTTCGCCACGTCCCTTAAGCCATTACGGGCCCGAAGTTGCCCCGGACACAAACCGATGTCCCGGAGCAGGGATGCGCCTGCCACACACACCATAGCACCCGTGTCGGCTACAGCCAGCACAGGGGTGGCGGGGGAATTGCCCCCGGCCTGGGACACGAACACTTGTAACCTGGGGTGGCGGGATAGCTGGGCTGTTGCCACTGTAACAGCGCCTGACACATCCACAGGAGCACTTAGGGTTGACTTACTCCTACAACACCTTTTGAAGTGACCAACCTTACCGCAATTGCGACATGTGGCCCCACTTGCAGGGCAGTTACTTTTACCAGGTGCATGTGACACGCCGCAATTACCACAGTGTCCTCGACTTGGGTGTGGAGGTCGGGCGGCAGCTACCTCAGGCTCACCGGTGACGTCATCACCACCCGCCACTGCCTCCGCAACTGTTCCCACCACTGCCTGGCCAGACGTACGACACAATACACCAGCATCTCTCACTGCTGCCTCAAATAACATGCATTTGTTTCTAAGCACTTCAACACTATTATAACTAGAGTACCCCTGGAAAATTTCCCTTTTCAACACTGGGTTACTCAGGCCCACCATAACTTTATGTAATAGCATGTACTCAGAGAGGTCGTTATCACAGGTGGGACATTTAAATTCACACTCCACTGCTTCTGAGAAGCATCGTTGAAAATACCTTTTCATGGGCTCCTCTTCACCTTGTTTGCTGTTGAAAAACTCGTTCCATTTCACAGCTTGGTTTGAAGATTGAAGAACCATTCCACTGATGGCGTCCAGGGCTTCTTTGGGCAAGAGCTGCTCCCACTGACCGCTGGGGTATCTCGAGTCAATCACTCTTTGGAGTGCGGGGACGCAGTTCAGGCGAATGTGGAGTGTGGCCACCAGCTGTGGCCACCCGTTCAGCAGCACCCATGACTCCATGGACCGCCTCCATGTCCTAAACGCAGCTGCTGGCATTTCTGCCTCACACTTCTCTGGAGCGACAGCTGCTGAGGGCTTCATGACCGGCATAGAAGCATGACCACCGCCAGCACCTAGAGACGCCATCTGAGCCATCAATGCACTCGTGGCCTGCTGCTGGGCGCGCGTGGTGTTCCCGGCCGGTGTAGAGAAGCCCTGGCGTCCCCTTGAGGGCGTCGAGAATCGTGGACGTGTAGGGGCCATGTCAGCGTTCTTGTCAGGGCTGTAATGGCGTGTCGGACCCCGACATATCCTACTCACTGTGCGCCATGTGAGAGGTTGGAGTCATAGACCATGTTTTCTATAGACTTTATTATAACAGCGTCAGCTGGGCACTGGCCATCAGGCGCTGCCAAGGACAAGCC
>NW_024721778.1:0-3206 GCF_018991925.1 Homarus americanus | reverse complement strand
TGCTTCGGGTTCACGAGTCTGAATCTCGGGGTTCGTGGTTCACGACAGGACTTTTTTGGGTGACTGTACCTGTAAAAGAGAAAGAGAGAGTGAAGCAACATTGCGGCGAAGAGAAAGGGAAGAAAGATTATCAACTAAAGGAGGAGAGTCAATAAGACGAAATGCCTTTGATTCCACCCTATCTTACAGTTGGACAGAAGACGAGCCACCCCAAATATGAGAGCAGTACTCCAAGTTAGGACGAATGAGTCCTTTATAAACTTGAAGCAACTGCTCAGGAGTGAAGTAGCTACGGTATCTGTACAGCATTCCCAGCTTTCGGGAGGCAGCTTTAGCAATGTTGTGGATGTGTGGCTTCCATGACATATTAGAAGAAATGGAGAGACCTAGCATATCGATTTTAGAACTTGATAGAATGATTGCGTCCTGAAATGTGATTGGTGGGAGACCATCTAATTTGGAAAGTGTAATTGGTAAATACTGAGTTTTATTACTATTGAATTTAACCAGGTTTCTACCACCCCTTTCGGAGATGCTGCACAGATCCGCACTGATAGATGAACTGATATCAGCTCTAGAAACAGATATAGTTTGAGAAGTAGGGGGAAGGGAAAATGTGAAGAAGAGTGAAGAGTAGAATCATCAGCATAAGAATGAAAAGAATTAGTCGTAGTGTGAAGTAAATTATTGATAAAAAGAAGGAAGAGAGTAGGTGAAAGAACAGAACACTGTGGAACACCACTATTGGTAGAGAAAGAGCGAGAGGTCGATCCTTCGAGGGAAATTTAGATAGCAAAGACTTGTGCCATACCTTGTCAAATGCTTTGGAGATGTCGAGAGCCACTACGAAAGTTTCCACATAATCCCATACTGGTGATCCGACAAGAGAGAAAAGCGTTCAAGGTGACAGAGAAAATGAAAGTTTAAAATAGTTTCAAAAATCTTAGAGAGGGATGAAGTTAGAGCAGTGGGGCGATAGTTAAGAGGGATTAAAATGACCACCCTTCTTCGGGATGGGCTGAACCAAGGTATGCGTCCAAGAAGAAGGAAAAATTTGGGTTTTGAGGCGAAGGCGAAAGAGGCGAACAAGCACAGGGACTAGAATTTCAGCACACTCCCTCAGAACACGAAGGGGTGTTCCATCCGGTCCATGCGCATTACTCACATCCAACCTGGATAACACACCAGAAACCCAACGAGTGGGGATTATAGAAAAGTGCATAAGTTCAGCAGGAGGAGCAGGAGTAGGAGGGATAGAGTTGGAATCGTCTAAGGTGCCAAGGAGATTGGCTTTATCAGGGGGAGAGTTGGCTATAGAGTTATCAGGTCGGAAGAGAGGAAGAAAAGAGGGAATGCAGAAGTTACTACAGATGTTTTTGGTTAAGGGCCAGAAGGATTTACTAAAAAAAAAGTTATTCAGGACAGCGGTCTTTCTTTTTATAAAATTCCGGTTGGACCTACGAAGAATAGCCTTACAACGATTCCTAGAAGTAATGAAAGATTAGTAGGTAATAGGAGAAGGAGATAGTTTCATAACTTGATACGCCCTATCTCTCTCACTATTGTATATTTATGATCATTCGGGGAGCATGATAGTAACACATATTCACACAGTGTGCTATTGTGTGGTTCAAAATGACCTTTTGTACTGGGGGAAACTTTTGGTAATATTTGCAAAACAAACACATATCTGAACATCATGTAAAGCAAATAAAAAAAATATGATGAAATGTTTAAAACCCAAACTGTTTTTTCACTGCCTTGCTCTAAAACTTGTTCTACATTTTCTGGTGAATTGTCTTGCTCTTGGGCAAACCTTCACGTTCCACATGACACCAAGAATTATTTCTTCAGTTTCGGTGAAAGGTGGATAGTCAGCTGGATTCCCAACTGCAAGAGAAAATAAATGCATTAATATTGTGTTAATTTAACTCTGTGACTCCTGAAACATCTTTATTTATGAGGGTTAATATTTAGACGTTGCCAACACCTACCTATATATTGAGTCTTAAATATGGAAAAGAAACACCCTCATATATGGAAATTCAGGTTAGGTTAGATTAACATTTCGATGTAGAACATTAAAAGTTTAAAGGGCTAATATTTTGGGTAATTTTATCGGTTAAAATTAATCGAAAATTTTAAATTTATATGAAATGTATCATATAAAAAAAAATGCTGATCGACCCCCAACCAAACATCTTTGAGGCTACCCTAACCTTACCTAAGCTCAGTGTATGAACAACCAAAATATATGAAACACAGTGATCTTACCTGTTGGTTTCATTGCTAGTCTCCTCCTTGCTTCCTTCTGCTTGATTGTTGACCTAAGATCATTCTACACTCCTCACCGGTTCGGTAGATCCCTGCCACATTGGTGACAATGTTGGCAATCATGCATTTTTTCGTGTTGATTTTATCAACGTTGGAGAAAATTTGCCGTGTAACATGTTTCCTCTTACATGCTTCAGTTGCCAACGAATAAAGCTCGTTGGTGTTGAAATTTGCTTTCTTTTTTTGTGACTTCATTGTTCTTAATGTGTGGCTGTAGCGTTGTGTTGAATGTCGCGCGAGGGTTTAGTCTCCCGTCTGCGTTTGGAGTTTACATCAGTATTCTCCCTGCGATTGGCTGAAATATTTGTAACATGCACTCTGATTGGTTGATGGATATCAGCTAATGCGGCAGAATAGAGTCTTAGCCACGACGGTCTTGGGCTAAGACAATCGTAAGTTTGTTTTCAGCATGCGAACTTAAGATTTTACTTTGCCCTCACTTAAGATTTTAAGCTAAGTGAGCTATCGCGGCAGACTTACAGTAAGCCAGACGTTAGTCCATCCCTGCCCTGGAATGTGAAGACATTGTATGAGGCTGGAAAGTATGCAAATATGGTGAAAAGCATGAAAGAGATGTTCGTATTCTTGTAAACCAGAAGTTGAGCAATAGTATAAAGGGATAATGGGCAGTGTCAGAGTTTTTTTTTAGTCAAGTTTAATCCTAAACTTGGTAATAACACAGGTTTATGCACCAACAAATGACAGTGAGGATGAAGTCTTAGAGAAAAGTTATGAAGATTTAAAGAATGTAAAAGCCACTGCAAAGTTTAATTAAAACAAGCTGATACAGTAATTGCAAATTCATGATTTGAACAACACACTAGGCAACTCTATACATGGATTTCATTTCAGGACAATGTGAACATAGTCGA
>NW_024721777.1:0-5341 GCF_018991925.1 Homarus americanus | reverse complement strand
AAATATTCAAAATTATCGAAAAATTTTCAGAAATTTTCAAAAATTTTCCAAATTTTTCAAAAATTTCAAAAAATTTTCATAAAATTTTCAGAAAATTTTCCAAAATTTTCAAAAATTTTCAAAATTTTCAAAAATTTTCAAAATTTTCAAAAATTTTCAAATTTTCCGGAAATTTTCCAATTTTTCAAAAATTTCAAAAATTTTCAGAAATTTTCCAAAAATTTTCAAAAATTTTCCAAAAATTTTCAAAAATTTTCAAAAATTTTCAAAATTTTTCAAAAATTTCAGAAAATTTTCAAAATATTTTAAAACATTTCCCAAAATTTTCAGAAAATTTTCCAAAATTTTCTAAAATTGTTCACAATTTTTCAAAAAATGGTTACGTAGTTCCTCCACCATGGAGCTCTCCACCAGCCACATTCAAAATTACCGACCTAGGCGATAGTAAAGCCTACCTCGAGAAGGAGGACCTCAAAAAATAACTCTGGAAGCCATAGCCACCGAGACACCGGCAGATGCAGCATGATACTTCACAGATGGCTCGGTGGATCCAAAACATCATACATCCGGGCCTTCTACACCCAAGGTCAGACCCTCTGAAAATTTTTGAAAATTTTCAAAATTTTCAAAATTTTCCAAAAATTTTCTCAAAATTTTCCAAAAATTTTCAAAATTTTCAAAATTTTTCAAAAATATTCAAAAATTTCCAAAAATTTTCAGTCAAAAATTTTAAATTTCAAAATTTTCAAAAATTTTCAGAAATTTTCAAAAATTTTCCAAAAATTTTCCAAAAATTTTCAGAAAATTTCTAAAAATTTTCAAAATGAAAATTTTCAGAAAATTTTCCAAATATTTTAAAACATTTCCCAAAATTTTCAGAAAATTTTCCCAAAATTTCTAAAATTGTTCACAATTTTCAAAAAATGGTTTACGTGTTCCTCACCATGGAGCTCTCCACCAGCCACATTCAAAGTACCGACCTGGGCGATAGTAACCTACCTCGAGAGACCTCAAAAAAAACTTGAAGCCATAGCCACCGACACCGGCAGATGCAGCATGATACTTCTGAGATGGCTCGGTGGATCCATATCATACATCCGGGGGCCTTCTACACCCAGGTCAGACCCTCTGAAAATTTTTGGAAAATTTTCGAAAATTTTAAAAATTTTCCAAAATTTTCAAAAATTTTCCAAAATTTTCAAAAATTTTCTAAAAATTTTTCAAAAATATTCAAAATTATTCGAAAAATTTTCAGGAAATTTTCCCAAAAATTTTCCCAAATTTTCAAAATTTCAAAAAATTTCCAGAAATTTTTCAAAATTTTTCAAAAATTTTCAAAAAATTTTCAAAAATTTCAAAAAATTTTTTTCGAAATTTTGAAAATTATTCCATATTAAACATTCCCAAAATTTTCAGAAAATTTCCAAAAATTACAAAATTGTTTACAATTTTTCAAAAAATGGTTACGTAGTTTCCTCCACCGTAGACTCCTAGCCACATTCAAAGTTACCGACCTAGGCGATAGTAAAGCCTACCTCCAGAAGGACCTCAAAAAAAATAACTGGAAGCCATAGCCACCGACACACCGGCAGATGCAGCATGATACTTCACAGATGGCTTGGTGGATCCAAAACATCATACATCCGGGCGGCCTTATACACCCAAGGTCAGACCCTCTGAAAATTTTTTGGAAAATTTTCAAAAATTTTCAAATTTTCCAAAATTTTCAAAATTTTCAAAAATTTTCAAAAAATTTTCCAAAATTTTCAAAAATATTCAAATTATCCGAAAATTTTTCAGAAATTTTCAAAAAATTTCAAATTTTTCCAAAATTTCAAAAATTTTCAAAATTTTCAAAAATTTTCAAAAATTTTCCAAAATTTTTCAAAATTTTCAAAATTTTCAAAATTTTTCGAAAAATTTTCAGAAAATTTTCAAATATTTTAAAACATTTCCCAAATTTTCAGAAAATTTACCAAAAATTTTCTAAAATTGTTCTCAAATTTTTCAAAAAATGGTTACGTAGTTCCTCCACCATGGAGCTCTCCACCAGCCACATTCAAAATTACCGACCTAGGCGATAGTAATTCCTACCTCGAGAGGACCTCAAAAAAATAACTCTGGAAGCCATAGCCACCGAGACACCGGCAGATGCAGCATGATGCTTCACAGATGGCTCAGTGGATCCAAACCATCATACATCCGGGCGGCCTTCTACACCCAAGGTCAGACCCTCTGAAAATTTTTCGGAAATTTTCAAAAATTTTCAAAATTATAAAAATTTTAAAAAATTTTTCCAAAAATATTAAAAATTTTCCAAAATTTTCAAAAATTTTCCAAAAATTCAAATTTTCAAAAATTTCAAAAATATTCAAAATTATCGAAAAATTTTCAGAAATTTTCAAAATTTTCAAAAATTTTCAAAAATTTTCCAAAAATTTCAAAAATTTCTGATTTTCAGAAAATTTTCAAAAATTTTCAAAATTTTCAAAAAATTTTCCAAAATTTTCCAAAATTTTTCAAAATATTTCAAAACATTTCCCAAAATTTTTCGAAAATTTTCAAAAATTTCTCCCAAAATTTTCAAAATTTAAAACATTTCCCAAAACTTTCAGAAAATTTTCAAAAAATTTTCCCAAAATTTTCAAAATTTTTTAAAAAAAATTTCAAAAATTTTCCAAAATTTTTCAAACATTTTCGAAAATTTTCAGAAATTTCAAAAATTTTCAAAAATTTCAAAAATTTTTCAAAAATTTCAAAATATTTCTGATTTTTAAATTTTTCAAAATATTCAAAACATTTCCCAAAATTTTTCGAAAATTTTCCAAATATCTAAAATTGTTTACAATTTTTTCAAAAATGGTTACGTAGTTCCTCCACCATGGAGCTCTCCACCAGCCACATTCAAAGTTACCGACCTAGGCGATAGTAAAGCCTACCTCGAAGGAGCACCTCAAAAAAATAACTGGAAGCCATAGCCACCGACACACCGGCAGATGCAGCATGATACTTCACAGATGGCTTGGTGGATCCAAAACATCATACATCCGGAGCGGCCTTATACACCCAAGGTCAGACCCTCTGAAAATTTTTCGGAAATTTTTCAAAAATTTTCAAAAATGTTCCAAAAAATTTCAAAAATATTCAAAAATTATCCGAAAAATTTTCAGAAAATTTTCCAAAAATTTTCCAAAATTTTCCAAAATTTTTCAAAATATTTCAAAACATTTCCCAAAATTTTCAGAAAATTTTCAAAATTTTTCCCAAAATTTTCAAAATTTTTCAAAAAAATTTCAAAAATTTTCAAAATTTTTCAAAAATTTTCAAAAATTTTCCGAAAAATTTTCAGAAATTTTCAAAAATTTTTCAAAAATTTTTCAAAATTTCAAAATATTTCTCATTTTCAGAAAAATTTTTCAAAATATTTCAAAACATTTCCAAAATTTAAAGAATTTTAAGAATTTCTAAAATTGTTCACAATTTTCAAAATGGTTACGTAGTTCCTCCACCATGGAGCTCTCCACCAGCCACATTCAAAATTACCGACCTAGGCGATAGTAATTCCTACCTCCAGAAGGAGGACCTCAAAAAAATAACTCTGGAAGCCATAGCCACCGAGACACCGGCAGATGCAGCATGATACTTCACAGATGGCTCAGTGGATCCAAACTATCATACATCCGGAGCGGCCTTCTACACCCAAGGTCAGACCCTCTGAAAATTTTTAAATTTTTCAAAATTTTTCAAAAATTTTCAAAATTTTCAAAAATTTTCAAAAATTTCAATTCTCAAAATTTTCAAAATTTTCAAAATTTTCAAAAATTTCAAAAATTTTTTCAAAAATTTCAAAATATTCAAAATATCCGAAAAATTTTCAGAAATTTCCAAAAATTTTCAAAAAATTTCAAAAAATTTCAGATTTTCAGAAAATTTTCCAAAAAATTTTCCAAATTTCCAAAAATTTCAAATTTTCCAAAAATTTTCCAAAATTTTCCAAAAATTTTCCAAAATTTTCCAAAATTTTTCAAAATATTTCAAAACATTTCCCAAAATTTTCAGAAAATTTTCAAAAATTTTCCCAAAATTTTCAAAATTTTTCAAAACATTTCCCAAAATTTTCAGAAAATTTTCAAAAATTTTCCCAAAATTTTCAAAATTTTTCAAAAAAATTTCAAAAATTTTCCAAAATTTTCAAACATTTTCCGAAAATTTTTCAAAATATTTCAAAACATTTCCCAAAATTTTCAGAAAATTTTCCAAAAATTTTCTAAAATTGTTCACAATTTTTCAAAAAATGGTTACGTAGTTCCTCCACCATGGAGCTCTCCACCAGCCACATTCAAAATTACCGACCGCGATAGTAATTCCTACCTCCAGAAGGACCTCAAAAAAAAATAACTATATGAAGCCACCATACGAGACACCGGCAGATGCAGCATGATACTTCACAGATGGCTCGGTGGATCCCTAAACATACATCCGGGCAGCCTTCTACACCCAAGGTCAGACCCTCTGAAAATTTTTCGGAAATTTTTCAAAAGTTACCTAAAAATTTACCAAAAATATTCAGACACAAAAAATTTCAAATTTTCAAATTTCAAAAATATTCAAAAATTATCGAAAAATTTTCAGAAATTACCAAAAATTTCAAAAATTTCACAAAATTTTCAGGGTACCATAAAAATTTTCAAAATTTTTCCAAGAATTTTCAAAATGTTCAAAAACATTTCTGAATTTTCGAAAATTTTCAAAATACTCCCCAAAATTTTTTCAAAAAATTCTCCCAAAATTTTCGAAAAATTTTCAGAAATTCCAAAATTTTCAAAAATTTTCAAAAATTTCAAAATATTTCTGATTTTCAGAAAATTTTTTCAAAATATTTCAAAACATTCCCAAAATTTACTGAAAATTTTCAGAGTTTTCTAAAATTGTTTACAATTTTCAAAAAATGGTTACGTAAGTTCCTCCACCATGGAGCTCTCCACCAGCCACATTCAAAATTACCGACCCTAGGCGATAGTAAAGCCTACCTCCAGAAGAGCACCTCAAAAATTTACCAAAATTTTCAAAAAAATTTCAAAAAATTTTCCAAAAATTTTAAAAATATTCAAAAAATTATCCGAAAATTTTCAGAAATTTTTCAAAAATTGCCTAAAAATTTCAAAAATTTCTGATTTTCAGAAAATTTTCCCAAAAATTTTCAAATTACTCAAAATTTTTCAAATATTTCTGTTTTGTTCCCAAAATTTTCAGAAAATTTTCAAAAATTTTCATACAGAATTTTCAAATTTTTTCAAAAAAATTTCAAAAATTTTACCAAAATTTTCAAACATTTTCGAAA
>NW_024721776.1:0-32914 GCF_018991925.1 Homarus americanus | reverse complement strand
ATGTCACACACCTGTATACACTCATTACACCCACCTGTCACACACGTACATACACCCATTACACCCACCTGTCACACACCTGCATACACTCATTACACCCACCTGTCACACACCTGCATACACTCATTACTCCCACATGTCACACACCTGTATACACTCATTACACCCACCTGTCTCACACCTGCATACACTCATTACACCCACCTGTCACACACCTGCATACACTCATACACCCACCTGTCACACACCTGTATACACTCATTACACCCACATGTCACACACCTGCATACACCCATTACACCCACATGCCACACCTGTATACACTCATTACACCCACTTGTCACACACCTGCATACACTCATTACACCACCTGTCACACACCTGCACACTCATTACACGCACATGTCACACACCTGTATACACTCATTACACCCACCTGTCACACACCTGCATACACTCATTACACCCACCTGTCACACACCTGCATACACCATTACACCCACATGTCACACACCTGTATACACCCCATTACACCCTCCTGTCACACATCTGCAAATACTCTTTTTTTATCTAGCTGATGATGTGGACACTGAGGAGGATTTTCTTAAGGGTGTTGTTTCTCATTTGATAATATTGTATTTAGATCATATTAAACAAAAATACTGTAGATCATAATAAAGGTACTGTCCAAGAAGGGAAATTCAGGTGAGATCAGGTCCTAAATGAGTTTGAAATTATAACTTCCATTAATTTGTCTTCAATTTATGTTAAACTGGTTGGATGTAGAATGATGGGCGATATGATTGAGGTGTATTACTGGAAATCTGAGTTAAACAAATGTAATAAAATAAAGGTACTTAAACTATCCAACTCGTAGTAATGGTCTTAAATTAGACAAATTTTGATTTCGGCGCGAGATACATAAACATTGGTTTGGAAATAGAGTAGAGATGAGTGGAACAAGTTCCCAAAATCATCATTAACTCGAACACTCTAGTTAGCTTCAAATATATATATTGGACGGGTGTATGAGCGATAGGGGTTGGTTGTTCGTACACACCAGTGAGTTACACCCATGATCAGAATACGTGTTTCCATCCTGTGTGAGTGCTTGTAGAAGAATCATATGACCACGAATATCAAGGCTTCGATAAATGAATAAATCCTCGACTTCATTGTCGTATCTTATAACCTTCGACCACCAGTACAGCTGCCCGGTCTTCCTCGTAACGGACAACACATAGGCATTTCGTTTTATTTCCGTCAAACAAAATTATATCCTAATAACATTCATTGTCGTTGAGATAAATAAAATTAACGATTGATTTACACTAGTTCCAATATTAGTAAAACAGGAACCCCAGGCATTTTCGAGACAAAGTCGACAAACCTATTTTTTCTAAGGAATTAGAATGTGCTGAACCATTTCTTCAATTTGACAATCTTAACCATGCCCCAGTTTCCCAAGTCTTGAAGACTGAAATTAAATATTTCGGTACTCAAAGCAAAAAATAAAGAATTGCTGTGACGCTCAATCTGTTTTGTCTACAAACAATCTTCCTGATGAAGTGAAGGCTAAGTTTAATAAAGAGTATTTTGTAGTGAACCGGTCAAACCAGTCGTTTAATCAAGTGGATCAAAGCCAGGAATGACTGAACAGCACTGGGATGAAAGGTGGTGATATCATCGGTATCACCAAGACAACATCAGGCTTGAGCAGATGGGCTCTCTCTCACAACCTCCGATCTCATCTCGCCAGTGAAACCAAATATGTATATGGAATAGGGTCAAGATGATGCCTTCACACACAATGAATGCAACCAAGCCAGACAGAAACATAATTTACAAGATGAAGATAACTTATTGACAACATTGCAGGCCTTCAACCTGTTCTCAGTGGATGCATCTCCAAACTTGCAAAACATTGCCACAAAGGATATTTTTTAAAAAGAAATTGAAGAAGACCTCCTAATCGCTCATCAGAAAGGACAAGGCAGCTGATTACATTTGTTGAAGAAAGACATGCCTTGCGGTGACAAACAGGTGAAGTTCAGTGACATCTTACCCAGGAACAAACCTCCGATCTTTTCTTCTCTTTAGAAGTGGAACAAAAAAAATCCACAACTAGCCCACAGAAAGTCATCAAAGCAGATAGATAGCTCCTTCAACGTCTGATCCCTGCTTTCCAGGAAGAGATGTCATTCTTGAATATACTGAAGCATGAGCTCATGCCCGCCCCTCTAGCAATTGCGAAATGAGTGGTGATCTCGGTCAGGCTCAAAGGCGCATCTGTCAGAAGGTACTGATTGGCAAAACACCTTATCCGCCAAGCCTTGGTGAAGGAGCAACACTAATCATTGATGGTCAGGCTCTTATGGTAGCTATTAGGAAACGACAAAACGCCAGAACATTTTGGGATTTGGCAGGTGTATTCGTTGCGTCTATCTTGAAGAGTGGGCTTTCATTCAGCCGCATAGACGTCATTTTACATATATTATAAACTTCAATAAAATTGAAAACAAAAAACAAAGACAGGGAAAGGAAGTACCAGTGAGAAGAGGTGTAGAACAGGGATGTGCCCTTTCCACAAAATGGGAGAGTCTTCTGCTCATGCAGAGAATAAGGCTGATCTAGCAGCATTCTTGTCCCGACAGGTGATTCTGCAAGCAGAAGCAACAAGACTATTGTAATATCTCGTGGGTTTAGCAAACAGGAGTAGGTGGAATCCTCAAATCACATTGTCACAGAAGGCCTGGAAGCCCGTTATATAGAGGCCGACACTCGAATAATTTTACACTGTTTGAGGAGCGAGCGTCAAGCATTGTTGTTGCTGCTCGGGACACTGACGTCTTGGTCCTCCTTCTAGCACATTTCAGCAAGATACCCAATAAACATCGTTACAGCTCAACTTGATAATAATATGTTGAAATCACGGCGATGACGAAGAGTTCTTTGCAGAGTCTATAAATAAGATGCAACTACGTAAGTGGACAGGGCTAGCTCCATTCTTTTTGGTCGAGCTCACGCCTTAGAAACCCTCCCACCAACAAGTGATGCTGTCTTTCCACATAAGGCGTGCACACTACCAGGCATCCATTTGGCAGCAAGCTGGCATGCAGTATCCCAAGCTGCCCCATTTTGAGATGATGGGATGGAGATTTGGTGATGGCTCATTTGTCCCTGTTCTCAAGTTCCTGTTTTCAGTGCTGCATTTTTTCTTTTCTTTTTTTATTAAGGTTAGCCCACCCGGGCACAGTTCACTAACCCACATCAGGGCCTGGGGGCGAAAGTGTAATAATAATAATAATAATAATAACAATAATAATAATAATAATAATAATAATAATAATAATAATAATAATAATATATAATAATAATATATTAATAATAATAATAATAATAATAATAATAATAATAATAATAATAATAATAATAATAATATATAATAATAATAATAATAATAATAATATAAATAATAATAAGAACCATAAAATACAAAAATTAAAAAAGATAAAAAGAGAAACAATATATGTATGTTGTTTTGTCAATATTAAGTGAAACAATTGAGACCCTGCAATTGTGTGTAAATGGGGCAGAAAGTCAGATCAGCAACCTGGGACTTGGTCAAAAATTTTGTGAAGCTATGTGGCAGCAGGGTCTACCATAGCCAACAAATTACGCTTCAATATCTTCCCAGGCGGTAGTACCTCCAGAGCCCATCAGCTGCAAATGCGCCAAACAGTCCACAAGTGTTCATTGTAAATTTAAAAGTAAAAACTGGTGTGTACTGCTGCATGTAACTGCAGCACAGCTGACGAAATCTGCAGGAACATTTGAAAGACAATGAAATTCTGTTCTAAATTGATGCTACTTTTATTTAGCCTGATTTAATTAATTTGTATATTCACTTTCATTATTATTATTTATTGCCTCAGTTTCATTCTCATTGCATATTGAATTTTTCATATCCAGATAAATGTGTAAACATAGTGAAATATGCCTAAACAGTGTATTTTTTTTTGCAACTAAAGTACTTTACGTGAATACTGTCTCCGCATGATTCCATTTCGAGAATTTAAAATCAGAATATGATCCAATTTTTCAAATAACACAAAGAACAGTTTATTAAAAAGGTATAATTGCCGAAAGTGTGTGAAAATGTTAAATAAAAGTTTTATATTGTCTCTACCGACCAGTGTTAATATTTCCCTTTCTGTACTTAGCCATTTTCAACATATAACTCCTAAAACAGTGTAATATTTAGCCTGCCATATTCCAGAAATAAATTCAGCGTACCAAAATCCTTCAGAAAAAATATTTGATAAATTTGTCTCAGATTTGCGACCTCTCCTAAAATAAGCTGAAATCTCAAAAGATCAAATTTATTTACTCCCCTATACACCATAAGTGTAAAACAAATACAAATATACCATGTAATCACAATCAAGTATGTAAAGTTATTGCTCATTGTCAATTTCATGGTGTCTACAGTAGATAATTTTTTCGCTGACTGTACACACATGCCTGAACCTGATCGTGCCACATCGTGCTGTTTGTACCTGAGGCAACATCTTCTGAGAGTATTCCTGGCGTGTTCTTGTTTACCCCAACGCTACTCCTCAACCGTGGTGAGAATATATCATATGGGTGCAGGCAGGACAATAAGTAATTTTGGCCTCCTTCTCTCTATTCGACTAGTGTATAATAATGGAAGCCTCGAAATCTAGTACGGCAGGCCCAAGGGCCTCCTAGGCGTGAATTTGTTAGTGTGTAGAAGCTGTCGCCAATACAACAACCACACCCTAAGTTAACGAGCTCCGCCTTCTTCTGTGTTTCCATACTTATACAATCTGTCTAATTTTAAAAGGCTGGTTTTCCGGCATCTTCGTGGTGTAGATTAACACAGCATAACTTTTTATTCTCTAATTTCAATTTCTTTCTGTTCTTATTTTTTCGTTCTCCGCGCCCCTTTGTGGATCGTTTGATCTGCGCCGGGTGGAATAATTCCGTAAAAACTACAGGGCAAGCACTAACTACAGGGTAGGCAATAACTACAGGGGTAGACACTAACTACAGAGGGTAGGCATTAACGACAGGAGTTAGGCAATAACAACAGGGGTAGACACTAACTACACGGGGTAGACAATAACTAAAGGTGGTAGACACTAACTATAGCGGATAGACACTAACTACAAGTGGTAAACGCTAACTACATGAGAAAGACACTAACTATAGGAGGTAGACACTAACTACAGCTCTTAGACACTAGCTACAGAGGTTAGACACGAACTACAGATGGTAAACACACCAACTAGGGAGTAGGCAATAACTACAGGGGTAGATAATAACTACCGAAGGTAGGCAATAAATACAGATGGTAAGCACTAACTACAGAGGTTAGGCAATAACTACAGGGTGAACACTAACTACAGAGGGTAGGCATTAACTACAGGGGTAGACACTAACTACAGAGGGTAGGCATTAACGACAGGAGTTAGGCAATAACGACAGGGGTAGACACAAATTAGGGTGACAATAACTAAGGTGGTAGACACTAACTACAGGGTTAGGCAATAATGACAGGGGTAGACACTAACTACAGGGGGTGAGCAATAACGACAGGGGTAGACTTAACTACAGAGGGCAGGCAATAACAACAGGGGTAGACACTAATTACAGTGGGTAGGCAATAACGACAGGGGTACACACTAACAACAGATGGTAGACACAAACTACAGGTGGTAGCCACTAACTGCAGGTGGTAGACACTAACTGCAGGTGGTAAACACTAACTGCAGGTGGTAGACATTAACAACAGTTGTAAACACTAACAACAGGTGAGACACTAACTACAAGTGGTAACTAACTGCAGGTGGTACACAACACAGGGTAGGAACTAACACAGGGGAGGCACTAACAACAGGGTACACACTAACTGCAGGTGGAAGCACTAACTACAGGTGGTAGCACGCTACAGGTGGTAGACACTAACAACAGGTGGTGACACCTAACTACAGGTGGTAGCACACTAACTGCAGGTGGTAGGCACTAACAACAAGGTTGTAGACACTAACAACAGGTGAGTAGACCACTAACTACAGGGTGGGGCACTAACAGGAGTGTGAACACTAACAACGGTTGTAGACACTAACAACAGGGGTAGACACTACAAGTGGTGAACACTAACAACAGGTGGTAGACATAACAACAGGTGGTAGACACTAACTACAGGTGTAGCCTAACTACAGGTTGTAGACACACTAACAACAGGTGGTAGACACTAACTACAGGTGGTAGCCACTAACTGCAGGTGGTAAGCACTAACAACAGGTGGTAGACACTAACAACAGGTTAGACACTAACAACAGGTGGTAGACACTAACTAGGTGGTAGCCACTAACTGCAGGTGGTAGGCACTAACAAAGGTTGGGTAGACACTAACTACAGGTGGTGAGCACTAACTACAGGTGGTAACCACTAACTGCAGGTGGTAGACACTAACAACAGGTGGTGAACGCAACACAGGTGGTAGCCACTAACTGCAGGTGGTAGACACTAACAACAGGTTGTAGACACTAACTGCAGGTGGTAGACACTAACAACAGGTGGTAAACACTAACTACAGGTGGTAGACACTAACAACAGGTTGTGAGCACTAACTGCAAGTGGTAGACACTAACAACAGGTGGTAGACATAACTACAAGGTGGTACCTAACTACTGAATTGGTAGCCACTAACTGCAGGTGGTAGGACACTAACAACAGGTGGTAAACACTAACAACAGGTGGTAGACACTAACTACAGGTGGTATACACCTGCAGATAGTGAGCCACTAACTGCAGGTGGGAGACACTAACAACAGGTGGTAGACACTAACTACAGGTGGTAGCCACTAACTGCAGGTAAGCAGGTACTAACAACGGTTGTAGACACTAACTGCAGGTAGTGAAACTAACAACAGGTTGTAGACACTAACAACAGGTGGTAGACACTAACTACAAGTGGTAGCCACTAACTGCAGGTGGTAGACACTAACAACAGGTGGTAACACTAACAGTACCTAACAGTGGTACTCTCAGGGGTAACAACCATGGAACACTAACTACAGTGGTAGGCATACTACAATTGGTAGACACTAACAACAGAATGGTAGACACTAACTACAGGTGGTAGCACTAACTGCAGGTGGTAGACACTAACAACAGGTGGTGAACACTAACAACAGGTGGTAGACACCTAACTGCAGGTGGTAGACAACTAACAACAGGTGGTAGACACTAACTACAGGTGGTAGCCACTAACTGCAGGTGGTAGACACTAACAACAGGTGGTAAACACTAACTACAGGTGGTAGCCACTAACTGCAGGTTGTAGACACTAACAACAGGTGGTGACACTAACTACTGAATTGGTAGCCACTAACAACAGGTTGTTAGACACTAACAACAATTAGTTGAACACTAACTACAGGTGGTAGCCACTAACTGCAGGTGGTGAACACTAACAACAGATTGGTAGACACTAACAACGAGTTAGTGAACACTAACTACAGGTGGTAAGCACTAACTACAGTTGTGAACACTAACAGCAAGGTAGACACAACTACGGAGGCAATAACAACAGTTTATAACTACAGGGGTAGACACTAACTACAGGTGGTAGCCACTAACTGCAGGTGGTAGACACTAACAACAAGATTGAAGCACTAACACAGGTGGTAGCTAACTGCCAGGTGTGGTAGGCACTAACAACAGGTTGTAAACACTAACAACAGGTGGTAGACACTAACTACAGGTGGTAGACACTAACTACAGGTGGTGAGCACTAACGACAGGTGGTAGACACTAACAACAGGGGTGAGCACCTAACAACAGGTGGTAAACACTAACTACAGGTGGTAGCCACTAACTGCAGGTTAGGAGCACTAACAACAGGGGTAGACACTAACTACAGGTGGTAGCCACTAACTGCAGGTGGTAGGAACTAACAACAGGTTGTAGACACTAACAACAGGTAGAAAACTAACTACATAGTGACACTAACTAGGTGGTAGCCACTAACTGCAGGTGGTAGGCTCTATCAGAGGTTGTAGACACTAACAACAGGTGGTAGACACTAACTACAGGTAGCTGGCACTAACAACAGGGGTAGACACTAACTCCACAGGTGAACAATAACAAAAGGTGGAAGACACTAACTACAGGTGGTAGCACTAACTGCAGGTGGTAACACACTAACAACAGGTGGAGTGAACACTAACTCAGAGGTGAACCAATAACAACAGGTGGTAGACACCCCAACAACAGGTAGTAGCCACTAACTGCAGGTGGTAGGCACTAACAGCAGGTGGCACACACTAACAACAGGTGGTAAACACTAACTACAGGTGGTAGCCACTAACTGCAGAGGTAGACACTAACAACACGGTAGGACAAACACACACTAAATACGGTGGTAGACACTAACTACAGGGGGTAGGCACTAACACAGTTAACTACAAGGAGCAGCAACAACAGATAGACACTAACTGCAAGTGGTAGCCACTAACTGCAGGTGGTAGACACTAAAACCAGGTGGTAGACACTAACTACGTGGTAACCACTAACTGCAGGTGGTAGACACTAACAACAGGTGGTATACACTAACAACAGGTAGTTGCCACTAACTGGGTTTTAGACACTAACAACAGGTGGTAAACACTATAAAACAGGTGGTAGACACTAACTACAAATGGTAACCACTAACTGCAGGTGGTAGACACAAACGACAAGAGTGGAATACTAACTACAGGTGGTAGCCACTAACTGCAGGTGGTGAACACTAACAACAGAGATACACTAACTACAGGTGGTAGCCACTAACCGCAGGTGGTAGACACTAACAACAGGTGGTAGGCACTAACAACAGGTTGTGAATACTAACACAAGTTGTAGCCACTAACGGCAGGTGGTAGACACTAACAACAGGTAGTAGACACTAACTACAGGTGGTAGCCACTAACTGCAGGTGGTAGACACTAACAACAGGTGGTAAACACTAACTACAGGTGGTAGCCATTAACTCCAGGTGGTAGTCACTAACAACAGGTGGTAAACACTAACTACAAGTGGTAGCACACTAACAACAGGTGGTAGACTATAACAGGTGGTAGACACTAACTACAGGTGGTAGCCACTAACTGCAGGTGGTGAAGCACTAACAACAGGTTCTAGACACTAACAACAGGTAGTAGACACTAACTACAAGTGGTAACCACTAACTGCAGATGGTAGACACTAACTGCAGTGTGAGGCACTAACAACAGGTGGTAGACACTAACTACAGGTGGTAGCCACTAACTGCAGGTGGTAGGTACTAACAACAGGTTGTAGACACTAACAACAGGTGGTAGACACTAACTGCAGGTTGCAGGCACTAACTGCAGGTGGTGACACAAACGACAGGGGTAGACACTAACTACAGGTGGTACCCACTAACTGCAGGTGTGAACACTAACAACAGGTTGTAAACACTAACTACAGGTGGTAGCCACTAACTGCAGGTGGTAGACACTAACTACAGGTGGTAGAGCACTAACAACAGGTTGTAGACACTAACTGCAAGTGGTAGCCACTAACTGCAGGTGGTAGACACTAACAACAGGTGGTAGACACTAACAACCAATGCAGGTGGTAACAACTAACAACAGGTGGTAAACACTAACTACAGGTGGTAGCCACTAACTGCAGGTGGTAGACACTGACCAACGGTGGTAGACACTAACAACAGGTGGTAGACACTAACAACAGGTGGTAGCACTAACTACAGGTGGTAGCCACTAACTGCAGGTGGTAGACACTAACAACAGGTGGTGACACTAACTAAGGTGGTAGGCACTAATGCAGGTGGTAGACACTAATAACAGGTGGTAAACACTAACTACAGGTGGTAACCACTAACTGCAGGTGGTAGACACAACGACAGAGGTAGACACTAACCACAGAGGGCAGGCAATAACAACAGGTAGACACTAACTACAGGGGTACCTAACGGGTGGTAGCCACTAACGTAGGTGGTAGACACTAACAACAGGTGGAACCAACACAGGTGTAGACACTAACAACAGGTGGTGACACTAGGTGGTAGACTCTTACTACAGGTGGCAATAACAGGTGGTAGACAACTAACAACAGGTGGTAAACACTAACAACAGGTGGTAGACACTAACTACAGTGGTAACCACTAACTGCAGGTGTGAACACAAACGACAGGGGTAGACACTAACTACAAGGAGAGCAATAAAAACAAGGGGGTACACAGTAACTACAGGGAGACACTAACACAGTGGTAGCCACTAACTGCTGTGGTGGATACTAACAACAGGTTGGCCAACTACAGGTGGTAGCCACTAACTGCAGGTGGTAGGCAAGAACAGGTTGTAAACACTAACAACAAGGTGGTAGACACTAACTACAGGGAATTAAGCAATAACTACAGGTGGTAGACACAAACACAGGAGTAGACACTAACAACAGGGAGTGACACTACCTGCAGGTGGCAGACTCTAACAACAGGGGTAGACACTAACAACAGGTGGTAGACACTAACTACAGGTGGTAGCCACTAACTGCAGGTGGTAGACACTAACAACTGAGGTAAACACTAACTACAGGTGGTAAGCAATAAATGCAAGTGGTAGGACTAACAACAGGTAGTAGACACTAACAACAGGTTAGAAAACTAACTACAAAGTGTAGACACTAACATTAGGTGAGCCACTAACTGCAGGTGGTAGGCTATCAAGAGGTTGTGAACACCTAACAACAGGGGTGAGCACTAACTACAGGGTAGACACTAACTACAGGTGGTTACCACTAACTGCAGGTGTTAGACACTAACAACAGGTGGTAAATACTAACTACAGGTGGTAGCCACTAACTGCAGGTGGTAGACACTAACAACATGTGGTAGCCACTAACTGCAGGTGGTAGACACTAACAACAGGTGGTAAACACTAACTACAGATGGTAAGCCCTACAACAGGTTGTAGACACTAACTACAGGTTGTAGGCACTAACAACAGGTTTTGAACACTAACAACAGTTGGTATACTCTAACTACAGGTGGTTGCCACTAACTGCAGGTGGTAGACACTAACAACAGGTAGTAAACACTATAAACAGGTGGTAGACACTAACTACAAGTGGTAACAATAACTGCAGATGTAGCAACTAACTGCAGGCGGCAGGCACTAACACAACGGTGGTAGACACTAACTACAGGTGGTAACACTAACTACAATGGTATACACTAACTGCAGGTGGTAGACACTAACAACAGGTGGTTGACACTAACTACAGGTGGTAGCCACTAACTTCAGGTGGTAGACACAAAAACAGGTGGTAAACACTAACATCAGGTTGTAGCCACTAACTGCAGGTGGTAGACACTAACAACAGGTTGTAAACACTAACTACAGGTGGTAGCCACTAACTGCAGGTGGTGAACACTAACAACAGGTGGTAGGCACTAACAACAGATGGTAGCCACTAAGAACACAGGTGGTAGGCACTAACAACAGGGGTAGACACTAACTGCAGGTGGTATACACTAACAACAAGTTGTAGACACTAACTACAGGTAGCGCACTAACAACAGGGTAGACACTAACTCCACTGGGTAGACAATAACAAATTGACACTAACTACAGGTGGTAGCCACTAACTGCAGGTGGGAACCACAGCAGGGGGAACACTAACCACAGGGTAGACAATAACTAAAGGTGGTATACACTAACTACAGGTGGTAGCCACTAACTGCAGGTGGTAGGCACTAACTGCAGGTGGCACACTAACAGGTGGTAAACTAACTATAGGTGGTAGCCACTAACTGCAGGGGTAGACACTAACTACAGGTGGGCAACCAACCAAGGTGGTGATCACTAACTACAGGAGTTAGCCAATAAATACAGGGGGTAGACACTAACTACAGGGGGTAGGCAATAACGACAGGGGAAGATTTTAACTGAAGGGCGAACAATAACAACAGGGGGTCGACACTAACTACATGTGGTAGCCACCTTTGCAGGTAGTGAACCACTAACAACAGGTGGTAAACACAAACTACACGTGGTACCACAAACTGCAGGTGGTAGGCACTAACAACAGGTGGTAAACACTAACTACAGGTGGTAGACACTAACAACAGTTGGTATACTCTAACAGGTGATTGCCACTAACTGCAGGTTTATACACTAACAACAGGTGGTAAACACTATAAACAGGTGGTAGACACTAACTACAAGTGGTAACCACTAACTGCAGGTGGTAGACACAAACGACAGGTGAACACTAACTACAGGTGGTACCACTAACTGCAGGTGGTAGACACTAACAACAGAGGGTAAACACTAACTACAGGTGGTAGCCACTAACTGCAGGTGGTGAACACTAACAACAGGTGGTAGGCACTAACAACAGGTTGCAGATACTAACACAAGTTGTAGCACTAACGGCAGCAGTGGACACTAACAACAGTAGTAGACACTAACTACAGGGTGGTAGCCAAAAACTGCAGGTGGTAGACACCTAACAACAAGTGGTAAACACTAACTACAAAGGTGAGCACTAACAACAGGTTGTAGAATTCTAACTACAAGTTAGTAGCCACTAACTGGCAGGTGGTAGACACTAACACAGGTGGTAGCCACTAACTACAGGTGGTAGCCACTAACTGCAGGGTGGTAGACACTAACAACAGGTGGTAAACACTAACTACAGGTGGTAGCCATCAACTCCAGGTGGTAGTCAAACAACAACAGGTGGTAAACACTAACTACAAGTGGTAGACACTAACAACAGGTGGTAGACACTAATAACAGGTTATGAACACTAATACATGGTAGCCACTAACTGCTAGTGGTAGGCACTAACCAACAGGTTCTAGACACTAACAACAGGTAGTAGACACTAACTACAAGTGGTAACCACTAACTGCAGATGGTAGACACCTACTGCAGGTGGCAGAGCACTAACAACAGGTTAGGAACACTAACTACAGGTAGTAGCCACTAACTGCAGGTGGTGGTAATAACAACAGGTTGTAGACACTAACAACAGGTGGTAGACACTAACTGCAGGTTGTAGGCACTAACTGCAGGTAGTGAACACCAAACGACAGAGGTAGACACTAACTACAGGTGGTAGCCACTAACTGCAGGTGGTAGACACTAACAACAGGTTGAAAACACTAACTACAGTGGTAGCAACTAACTGCAGGTGGTAGACACTAACAACAGGTGGTGAGCACTAACAACAGGTTGTGAATACTAACTACAGAGTGGTAGCCACTAACTGCAGGTGGTACACACTAACAACAGGTGGTGAACACTAACTAAGGTGAGTAGCCACTAAGTGCAGGTGGTAGACACTAACAACAGGTGGTAAACACTAACTACAGGTGGTATACTAACTGCAGGTGGTAGACACTGACAACAGGTGGTAGACACTAACCTACAGGTGGTAGCCACTAACTGCAGGTGGTAGACACTGACAACAGGTGGTAGACACTAACAACAGGTGGTAGACACTAACAACAAATGGTAACCACTAACTGCAGGTGGTAGACACAACGACAGGGAGTAGACACTAACCACAGAGGGCAGGCAATAACAACAGAGGTAGACACTAACTACAGGGTACACACACTAACTACAGGTGGTAGCCACTAACTGCTGGTGGTGGATACTAACAACAGAGTGGTAGGCACTAACTATAGGTGGTAGACACAAACACGACGGTGAACACTAACTACAGGTGGTAGCCACTAACTGCAAGTGGTGAACACTCACAACAGAGGTAAACACTAACTACAGGTGGTAGCCACACTAACTGCAGGTGGTAAGACACTAACAACAGGTGGTAGGCACTAACAACAGGTTGCAGATACTAACTACAAGTTGTGACCACTAACGGCAGGTGGTAGACACTAACAACAGGTAGTAGACACTAACTACAAGGTGGTAGCCACAACTGCAGGTGTAGACACTAACAACAGGTGGTAAACACTAACTACAGGTGGTAAGGCACTAACAACAGGTTGTAGATTCTAACAACAAGTTGTAGCCACTAACGGCAGGTGGTAGACACTAACTACAGGTGGTAGCCACTAACTACAGGTGGTAGCCACTAACTGCAGGTGAGACACTAACAACAGGTGGTAAACACTAACTACAGGTGGTAGCCATTAACTCCAGGTGGTAATCACTAACAACAGGTGGTAAACATAACTACGTAGCCACTAACTGCTGGTGGTGGATACTAACAGCAGGTCAGTGAGCCACCTAACTGGGTGTGGTGGCCACTAACTGCAGGTGTGGTGAGCTCTAGAACGGGTTGTGGCACACCCAACAACAAGTGGTGAGCACTAACTACAGGAATTAGGCAATAACTACAGGTGGTGAGCACAAACGACAGGGGGAGTGAGCCACTAACAGGGGTGGTACACCTGCAGGTGTGAACACACTAATGGCAGGAGTGAGCACTAACAACAGGTAGTAGACACTAACTACAGGTGTAGCCATAACTGCAGGTGGTGGGCATGGCCAGGGGTGGAGCCACCCAACTACAGGTAGCCACTAAATGCAAGTGGTGAGCACCTGCTAACAGGTAGTAGACACTAACATCGGGTTGTAAAACTAACTAAGTGGTATTTTAACATTAGGTGCAGCCACTAACTGCAGGTGGTAGGCTTTATCAGGGTTGTAGACACTAACAACAGGGAGTAGACACTAATTACAGGGTAGACACTAACTACAGGTGGTTACCAACCAACTGCAGGTGTTAGACACTATAGAACAGGTGGTAGATACTAACTACAGGTGTGGCCACTAGCAGGTGGTAGACACTAACAACATGTGGTAGCCACCTAACTGTGGGTGGTAGACACTAACAACAGGTGGTAAGCACTAACTACAAATGGTAGGCCTAACAACAGGTTGTAGGCACTAACACAGGTTGTGGGTACTAACAGGTTTTGAAACACCCAACAACAGGTGGTATGTACTCTCCCAACTACAGGTGGTGGTTTGCCACTAACTGCAGGTGGTGAACACCTTACTAACAACAGATTAGTGCGCCTATAAGCAGGTGGTGAACACCTAACTACAAGTGGTAACCACTATCTGCAGATGGTAGACACTAACTGCAGGTGGGAGGCACAACAACAGGTGGTAGACACTAACTACAGGTGGTGGCCTAACTGCAGTAGTAGGTACTAACAACAGGTTGTGAGCACTAACTACAGGTTGTAAAATAACAACAGGTTTTAGACACGCAACAGGTGGTATACTCTAACTACAATTGGTTGCCACCCAACTGCGATTGAAGTGAACACCTGCTAACAACAGGTGTGGTAAACACTGTAAACAGGTGGTGAACCCCACTAACTAAGTGTTAACCACTAACTGCAGGTGGTAGTACAAACGACATAGATCAGACTTACTAACTACATTTGGTGACCACTAACTGCAGGTGGTGAGCACACACTAACAACAGAAGGCAAGCTTACTAACTACAGGTGGTAGCCACTAACTGCAGGTGGTGAACACTAACAACAGGTGGTAGGCACTAACAACAGGTGGTAGACACTAACTGCAGGTGGTGAGCCTGGCTGGCAGGTGGTAGACTACTTAACTACAGGTGGTGGCCACTAACTGCAGGTGGTGAACACTAACAACAGGTCAGTACACTAACTACAGATTGGCCACCAACTCCAGGTGTTGATCAGACACTAATAACCAGGTGTTAAGCACTAACTACAGGTGGTGAGCACTAACAACAGGTGGTGGTACTAATAACAGATTAGTAGACACACTACAGGTGGTAGCCAATAACTGCAGGTGGTAGACACCTGGCAACAGATTGGTAGCAACAACAGGTGGTGGGCAACTACAAGTGATGGCCACTAGCTGCAGGTGTGGGCCTGACAGGAGGTGAGCCACCACTGGGGGCAGGCAAGCAACAGAGTGCATAGTAGCTGGGGTGGGCACGCTTACAGGTGGTAGCCACTAACTGCTGGTGGTGGATACTAACAACAGGTGGTGAGCACTAACTATGGGTGTTAACCACTAACTGCAGGTGGTAGGCTCTAGAACAGGTTGTGAAAACACCAACAACAAGTGGTAGACACTAACAACAGGGGTAGACACCTAACAACAGGTGGTGAACCCCTTACTAACTACAGGTGGTAGCCACTAACTGCAGGTGGTAGACACAGCACAACAGGGGGTAGACACTAACTACAGGTGGTGGCCACTAGAAATGCAAGTGGTGGAACTAACAACAGGTAGTAGACACTAACAACAGGTTGTAAAAACCCAACACTACAAGTGGCCAGAACACTAACATTAGGTGGTAGCCACCCAACTGCAGGTGGTGAGGCTTTATCAAGGGTTGTGGGCACTAACAACCAGGGGGTCAGGCACAGTACAGGTAGCTGGCATAACAACAGGGGGGTGAACACACTAACTCACAGGTGAACCAATAACTAAAGGTGGTGAGCACTAACTACAGGTGGTAGCCACTAACTGCAGGTGTTGGAGCACTAACAACAGGGGGTGGGCCTTAGCCACAGGGGTAGACAATAACTAAGGTGGTAGACACCTGCCCAACTACAGGTGGTGACCTGCTGCAGGTGGTAGACACTAACTGCAGGTCGGCACTAACAACAGGTGAGTAAGCACTAACCTGGGTGGTGGCCTGCAGGGGTAGACACTAACTACAGGGGTAGACAATAGCTAAGGTGGTGATCACTAACTACAGGAGTTAGGCAATAAATACGGGGGTGGAGCCTGCCAGGGGGTGAGCAATACGACAGAGGCGATTTAACTACAGGGCAGGCAACTAACAACCAGAGAGTCGACCACTAACTTTACATGTGGTAACCACTAACTGCGGGTGGTGAACACTAACAACAGGTGGTAGGCTTACTAACTACACGTGGTAACCACCAACACTGCAGGTGGTAGACGCCTAACAACAGATTGGTATACTCTAACAACAGGTGTGGTTGCCACTAACTGCAGGTTTAGACACTAACAACAGGTGGTAAGCTTTATAAACGAATTGGTGAACTTTAACTGCAAATGGTGACCACTAACTGCAGATTGGTAGACACAAACGACAAAGAGGTAGACACTAACTACAGGTGGTATACTAACTGCAGGTGGTAGCACTAACAACAGAGGGTGCTTACTAACTGGTGGGAAAATAGCCGCAACCGCAGGTGGTAGACACTAACAACCAGGTGGTGAGCACTAACAACAGGTTGAAATACTAACAGTTGCAGCCACACCAACGGCAGGGTGAACACTAACAACAGGTAGTAGACACTAACTACAGGTGGTAGCCACTAACTGCAGGTGGTAGACACTAACAACAGGTGGTAAATACCCCAACTACAGGTGGTAGCCATTAACTCCAGGTGGTGGTCACTAACAACAGGTGGTAAGCTTACTAACACCTGAAATTGGTAGACACTAATATGTGGGTGGTAGACACTAATAACAGGTGAGCCTGCCTAACTACAGGTGGTAGCCACTAACTTTGCAGGTGGTAGGCATAACAACAGGTTCTAGACACCCCAGCAACAGGTAGTGAGCACTAACTACAAGTGGTAACCACTAACTGCAGATGGTGAGCACTAACACTGCAGGTGGCAGGCACTAACAACAGGTGGTGAGCATAACTACAGGTGAGTAGCCACTAGCACTGCGGAGTGGTGAGTACTAACAACAGGTTGTAGACACTAACAACAGGTGGTAGACGCAACTGCAGGTTGCAGGCACTAACTGCAGGTGGTGAGCACAAACGACAGAGTGGGCACTTATCACAGGTGGTGCCCACTAACTGCAGGTGGTAGACACTAACAACAGGTTAGCCAACACTAACTACAGGTGGTAGCCACTAACTGCAGGTGGTGAGCCTAACAACAGGTGGTAGGCACCTAACAACAGGTTGTGAATACTAACTGCAAGTGGTAGCCACCTAACTGCAGGTGAACACTAACAACAGGTGGTAGACACTAACTAAAAGGTGGTAGCCACTAAGTGCAGGTGGTGAACACTAACAACAGGTGGTAAGCACTAACTACAGGTGGTAGCCACTAACTGCAGGTGGTAGACACTGACAACAGGTGGTGAACTTGCACTAACAACAGGTGTTTTAACAACAGGTGGTAAGCTTACTAACTACAGATGGTAGGCCTAACAGCAGGTTGTGAGCACTAACTACAGGTTGTAAGGCACTAACAACAGGTTTTAGACATAACAGCAGTTGGTACATGCTCTAACTACAGGTGGTTGCCACTAACTGCAGGTGGTAGACTTACTAGCACAACAGGTAGTAAGCACTATAAGCAGGTGGTGAGCCTCTAACCTAGGTGGTAACCAATAACTGCAGATGGTAGTAACCAACTGCAGGCGGCAGGCATAACAACGGGTGGTAGACACTAACTGGGTGGTAAACACTAACTTCAGGGTGGTAGCCACTAACTGCAGGTAGTGAACACTAACAACAGGTGGTTGACACTAACTACGGGTGGTAGCCACTAACTTCAGGTGGTGGAGCTTACAAAAACAGGTGAGTAAACACTAACATCAGGTTGTAGCCACTAACTGCGGTGTTAGACACTAACAACGGGTTGTAAACACTAACTACAGGTGGTAGCCACTAACTGCAGGTGGTGAACGCAACAACGGGTGGTGAGCACTAACAACAGGTGGTGGCCACTAAGGGTGCAGGTGGTGAGCACTAGCACAACAGGGGGTGAGCACTAACTGCAGGTGTTATACACTAACAACAAGTCGTAGACACTAACACAGGTAGCTGGCACTAACAACAGGGGTAGACACTAACTCCACTGGGTAGACAATAACAAGGTGTTGGGCCTCTAACTACAGGTGGTAGCCACTAACTGCCCAGCAGGTGTTAGACACTAACAGCAGGGGGTAGACACTAACCACAGGGGTGGGCAACTAAGGTGGTATACACTAACTACAGGTGGTAGCCACTAACTGCAGGTGGTAGACGCTAACTGCAGGTGGCACCTGCAACAGGTGTTAAAACCCCGCAACTATAGGTGGTAGCCTGCTAACTGCAGGGGGAGTAGACACTAACACTACACGGGGTAGACAATAACCAAGGTGGTGGTCACTAACTACAGGAGTTAGCCAATAAATACAGGGGAGTGAACACTAACTACTACAGGGGGTGGGCAATAACGACAGAAGATTTTAACTACAGAGGGAGCGAGCAATAACAACAGGGGGTCGACACTAACTACATGTGGTAGCCACTAACTGCAAGATTAGTAGACACCAACAACAGGTGGTAGACACTTACTAACTACACGTGGTAGCCACTAACTGCAGGTGGTAGGCACTAACAACAGGTGGTAAACACTAACTACAGGTGGTGAGCACTAACAACAGGTGGTATACTCCTAACAACAGGTGATTGCCACTAACTTTGCAGGTTTATACACCTAACAACAGATTGGTAAACACTATAAGCAAAGATTGGTGGAGCACACTAACTACAAGTGGTAACCACTAACTGTGAATTAGTGAACTTACAAACGACAGGGGTGAACACCCAACACAGGTGGTAGCCACTAACTGCAGGTGTGAACACTAACAACAGAATTAAACACTAACTACGGGTGAAATTGCCACTAACTGCAGGTGGTAGACACTAACTTAACAGGTGGTGAGCACTAACAACAGGTTGCAGATACTAACTACAAGTTGTAGCCACTAACGGCAGGTGGTAGACACTAACAACAGGTAGTAGACACCTAACTGTTTAGGTGGTAGCCAATAACTGCAGGTGGTAGACACTAACAACAGGTGGTAACCTGCTAACAGGTGGTAGGCACTAACAACAGGTTGTGAATTCTAACTACAAGTTGTAGCCACTAACACGGCAGGTGGTGAACACACGGTGGTAGCCACCAACACAGGTGGTAATACTAACTGCAGGTGGTAGACACTAACAACAGATTGGTAAACCACTAACTACAGGTGGTAGCCATTAACTCCAGGTGGTAGTCACTAACAACAGGTGGTAGCAACTTCACAAGTGGTGAACGCAACAGCAGATTGGTAGACACTAATAACAGGTTGTAGACACTAACTACAGGTGGTAGCCACTAACTGCTGGTGGTGAGCACTAACAACGGTTTCTAGACACTAACAACAGGTAGTAAACACTAACTACAAGTGGTAACCATAACTGCAGATGGTAGACACTAACTGCGGGTGGCAGGCACTACTAACAACAATTGGTGGCACTAACTACAGGTATAAGCCACTAACTGCAGGTGGTGAGTAATAACAACAGGTTGTGAACTACTAACAACAGGTGGTGAGCACTAACTGCAGGTTGTAGTATAACTGCAGATTAGTGAACACAAACGACAGGGGGTAGACACTAACACAGGTGGTAGCCACTAACTGCAGGTGGTAGACACTAACAACAGGTTGTAAACACTAACTACAGGTGGTAATAGCCACTAACTGCAGGTGGTGGAGCACTAACAACCAGGTGGTGGGCATAGCAATAGGTTGTAGATGCAACTACAAAGTGGTAGCCACCTGCTGCAGGTGGTACACATAACAACAGGTGGTAGACACTAACTAAAGGTGGTAGCCACTAAGTTAGGTGTTGAACACTAACAACAGGTGGTCAACACTAACTACAGGTGGTAGCCACTAACTGCAGGTGGTGAACACTGACAGCAGATGGTAGACACTAACTACAGGTGGTAGCCACTAACTGCAGGTGGTAGGCACTGACAACGGGTGGTGGGCACTAACAGCAGGTGGTGAGCACTAACAGCAAATGGTAACCACTAACTGCAGGTGGTAGACACACACAACGACAGGGGTGAGCACCTTAACCAGGGCGAGGCAACAACAGGGGTGAACTGCTTGGGGGCACACAGCACTACAGGTGGTAGCCACCCCAGCTGCTGGTGGTGGATGCCCAACCCAACAGGTAGTGAGCACTAACTGGGTGGTGAACCCAAAACGACAGGGAGTAGACACTAACTACAGGTGGTAGCCACTAACAGATTAGTGAACACCAACAACAGAGGGTAGCTTTAACTACAGGTCGAAGTAGCCACTAACTGCAGGTGGTGAACTTAACAACGAGGTGGTAGGCACTAACAACGGGTTGCAGATACTAACTACAAGTTGTAGCCATAACGGCAGGTGGTAGGCACTAACAGGTGTGAGCACTAACTACAGGTGGTAGCCACTAACTGCGGTGGTAGACACTAACAACAGGTGAAGAGTAGCTTACTAACTACAGGTGGTGAGCACTAACAACAGGTTGTCAGATTCTAACAACAAGTTTGGCCACTAACGGCAGGTGGTAGACACTAACTACAGGTGGTGGCCACTAACTACAGGTGAAGGCAGCCACTAACTGCAGGTGGTAGACACTAACAGGTGAGTGGCACTAACTACAGGTGGTAGCCATTAACTCCAGGTGGTAGTCTCACTAACAGCAGATTGAGTAAACACTAACTACAGTGGTAGACACTAACAACAGGTGGTGAGCACTAATAACAGGTTTAATGAGCCACTAACTACGGGTGGTGGCCACTAACTGCTGGTGGTAGGCACTAACAGCAGGTTCAGACACTAACAACAGGTAGTAGACTAACTACAAGTGGTGGCCACTGCTGCAGATGGGTAGACACTAACTGCAGGTGGCAGGCACTAACAACAGGTGGTGAGCACTAACTACAGGTAGTAGCCACTAACTGCAGGTGGTGGTAATAACAACGGGTTGTGAACACTAACAACAGGTGGTGAGCCACTAACTGCAGGTTAGCAGGCTGCTGCAGGTGAAATGAGCACACAAACGACAGGGGTGAACTAACTACAGGTGGTAGCCACTAACAGGTGGTGAGCACTAACAGGTTGTAACTACAGGTGGTAGCCACTAACTGCAGGTGGTGAGCACTAACAACAGGTGGTGGGCACTAACAACAGGTTCAACACTGAAGTGGTGACCACTAACTTCAGGTGTGCACACACACTAACAACAGGTGGTAGACACTAACTAAAGGTGGTAGCCACTAAGTTGCAGGTGGTGAACACTAACAACAGGTGAGTAAGCAACTACAGGTGGTAGCCACTAACTGCAGGTGGTGAGCACTGACAGCAGATTGAAGTGAGCACTAACTACAGGTCAGGCAGCCACTAACTGCGGGTGGTAGACACTGACAACAGGTGGTGAGCCTGCTAACAGCAAGGTGGTAGACACCCCAACAACAAATGGAAGTGACCACTAACTGCAGATTGGTGGAGCCTGACGACAGGGTAGACGCAACCTAGAGGGCAGGCTAACAACAGGAACAGACACCTAGCAGGGGCACACACTAACACAGGTGGAAGCCACTAACTGCTGGTGGTGGATACTAACAACAGGTGGTAGGCACTAACTATAGGTGGTAGCCACTAACTGCAGGTGGTAGGCTCTAAGAACAGGTTGTAAACACTAACAACAAGTGGTAGACACTAACTACAGGAATTAGGCAATAACTAGAGGTGGTAGACACAAACGACAGGGAGTAGACACTAACAACAGGGGGTAGACACTACCTGCAGGTGGCAGACACTAACAATAGGGGGTAGACACTAACCACAGAGGGCAGGCAATAACAACAAGGGGTAGACACTAACTACAGGGGGTAGACACTAGCTACAGGTGGCAGCCACTAACTGCAGGTGGTAGACACTAACAACAGGTGGTAAACACTAACAACAGGTGGTAGACACTAACTACAAGTGGTAACCACTAACTGCAGGCGGTAGACACAAACGACAGGGGGTAGACACTAACTACAGAGGGCAGGTAATAACAACAGGGGTTACACAGTATCTACAGGGGTAGACACTAACTACAGGTGGTAGCCACTAACTGCTGGTGGTGGATACTAACAACAGGGGGTAGGCACTAACTACAGGTGGTAGCCACTAACTGCAGGTGGTAGGCTCTAACAACAGGTTGTAAACACTAACAACAAGTGGTAGACACTAACTACAGGAATTAGGCAATAACTACAGGTGGTAGACACAAACGACAGGGAGTAGACACTAACAACAAGGGGTAGACACTACCTGCAGGTGGCAGACACTAACAACAGGTGGTAGACACTAACAACAGGTGGGACACACTAACTACAGGTGGTAGCCACTAACTGCAGGTGGTAGACACTAACAACAGGGGGTAGACACAAACTACAGGTGGTAGCCACTATATGCAAGTGGTAGGCACTAACAACAGGTGGTAGACACTAACAACAGGTTGTAGAAACTAACTACAAGTGGTAGAAACTAACAACAGGTGGTAGCCACTAACTGCAGGTGGTAGGCTTTATCAAGAGGTTGTAGACACTAACAACAGGGGGTAGACACTAACTACAGCGGGTAGACACTAACTACAGGTGGTTACCACTAACTGCAGGTGTTAGACACTAAAAACAGGTGGTAGATACTAACTACAGGTGGTAGCCACTAACTGCAGGTGGTAGACACTAACAACATGTGGTAGCCACTAACTGTAGGTGGTAGACACTAACAACAGGTGGTAAACACTAACTACAGGTGGTAGGCCCTAACAACAGGTTGTAGACAATAGCTACAGGTGGTAGCCACTAACTGCAGGTGGCAGGCACTAACAACAGGTGGTAGACACTAACTACATGTGGTAGCCACTAACTGCAGGTGGTAGACACTAACAACAGGTGGCAAACACTAACTACAGGTGGTAGGCCCTAACAACAGGTTGTAGACACTACAAAACAAGTGGTAGACACTAACTGCAGGTGGTAGGCACTAACAACAGGTTTTAGACACTAACAACCGGTGGTAGACACTAACTGCAGGTCGTAGACACTAACAACAGGTGGTAGGCACTAACAACAGGTGGTAGACACTAACTGCAGGTGGTAGACACTAACAACAGGTGGTAGACACTAACTACAGGTGGTAGCCACTAACTGCAGGTGGTAGACACTAACAACAGGTGGTAAACACTAACTACAGGTGGTAGACACTAACAACAGGTGGTAGACACTAATAACAGGTGGTAGACACTTACTACAGGTGGTAGCCACTAACTGCAGGTGGTAGGCACTAACAACAGGTTCTAGACACTAACAACAGGTAGTAGACACTAACTACAAGTGGTAACCACTAACTGCAGATGGTAGACACTAACTGCAGGTGGTAGGCACTAACAAAAGGTTTTAGACACTAACAACAGGTGGTAGACACTAACTACAGGTGGTAGACACTAACAACAGGTGGTAGACACTAACTGCAGGTGTATTCAGACACTAAAGATGCAGATTGAGTGAAACATAACAACAGGTGAGGCGGAGCACAAACTACAGAGTGGTAACCACTAACTGCAGGTGGTAGACACAAGCGACAGGGGTAGACACTAACCACAGGTGGTAGCCACTAACTGCAGTTGGTGAGCACTAACAACAGATGGTAAACCTGCTATAGATTGGTGATCACCAACTGAATTGGTGAACTTACTAACAACAGGTGGTGAGCACTAACAACGGGTTGTGAATACTAACTTCTAGAGTGTGGCCACTAACGGCGGGTGGTAGACACCTGGCAGGTAGTAGACACTAACTACGGGTGGTAAGCACTAACTGCAGATTGGTGGGCCTGCTAACAACAGGTGTTAAGCAACTAACTACAGGTGGTAGCCACCCAACTGAAGGTGGTAGGCTCACATGGGTTGTGCTTACTAACAACAAGTGGTGGGCACCTAGCCGGGGTAGGCAACAACTACAGGTGGT
Source organism: Homarus americanus (assembly GCF_018991925.1). Lineage (NCBI taxonomy): Eukaryota > Metazoa > Arthropoda > Malacostraca > Decapoda > Nephropidae > Homarus > Homarus americanus. The sequence continues at coordinate 8,040 of NW_024721776.1, read as the reverse complement.
AAACACTAACTAAAAGGTGGTATGCAGGTGGCAGGCACTAACAACAGTGGTGAGCACTAACTACAGGTAGTTGCCACTAACTGCAGGGGTAGACACTAACTACACAGGGTGAGCAATAACTAAAGATTGGTAGACACTAACTACACGTGAGTAGCACTAACTGCGGGTGAGGCAGGCACCTTTAACAACAGGTGGTGAGAAGCACTAACAGCAGGTGGTAAGCTTGCACAACAGTGGAAGACTGAAGCTACAGAAGTGGTAACCACTAACTGCAGGTTGTGAACACAAACAACAGGGGTGAGCTTTTAACTACAGAGACGAGCAATAACAACAGAGTTCGACACTAACTACAGGTAAAGGTAGCCACTAACTGCATGTGGAAGACACTAACAACAGGTGGTAAGCACTACAGGAATTAGGCAATAACTACAGGTGGTAAGCTTACTAACACAGGTGGGAGAGACTAACTGCAGCTAGTAAACACTAACAACAGGTTTTAGACACTAACAACAGGTGGTAGCCACTAACTGCAAGGTAGTAGGCTAACAACAGGTTCAGCCAAGCACTAACAACAAGTGTTGGAACTGCTAGGAATTAGGCAATAACTACAGATTGGTAAACACTAACTACAGGTGTTAGCCACTAACTGCGGGTGGTGAACGACACTAACAACGGGTGGTAGACACTAATTGCAGGTGGTAGCCACTAACTGCAGATTATTGAACACTAACAACAGGTCAGTAAGCACTAACTACAGGTGGTAGCCACTAACTGCAGGTGAGTAGACACTAATAACGGGTGGTAGACACTAACAACAGGTGGTAAACATTAACTACAGGAGGTAGCCACCTAACTGCAGGTGGTAGACGCATAACAACAGGTGGTAACCACCCCAACAACAGGTGAGCACCTTAACTACAAGTGGTAACACTAACTGCAGGTTGTGAACTTCACAAACGACAGAATTGAACTTTAACTACAGAGGGCGAGCAGCCAGCAACAGAGGGTCGACACTAACTACAGGTATTTTCTCATCCATAAACAGACTCAGTGTTCTCAGTGTTTCCTAGCCATCACTGCATTCTTCAGGGCACACTAGTAACCTTCAGTAATATAACTTTGGGGTGTTAGACACTAACAACAGGTGGTGAACCACTAACTACAGGGTGGTAGCCACTAACTGCAGGTGGTAGCACTAACAACAGGTGGTACACACTAACTACAGGGTGGAACACTAACAACAGGTGGTGAACTAACTGCTAGGTGGCAGGCACTACTAACAGGTGGTGAACTACTAGCTGTGGTTGGCCACTAACTGCAGGTGGTAGCCACTAACTGCAATTGGTGAACACTAACAACGGGGGTGAACACTAACTACAGGTGGTAGTCACTAACTGCAAGTGGTGAGCACTAACAACAGGGGTGAACACTAACTACAGGTGGTAAGTAGTGGCTGCAGGTGGTAGCCACTAACTGCAGGTGGTGAGCACTAACAACAGGTTGTGAACACTAACAAAAGGTGGTTGACACGTAACAAAGGTGGTGGAGCACTATGCAGGTGGTGAGCCACTAACTGCAGGTGATAGCCTAACACAAGTGGCAGACACTATCTACAGGAGGAGTGAACTAACTGCAGGTGGTAGGCTAGCAAAGGGGGTAACACTAACTAAAAAAGGTGGTAGCCAGACACCGGGTGGTAGACACTAACAACAGGTGGTAGACACTAACTGCGGAAGTGGGGCACTAACAACAGGTAGTAGACACTAACTTACAGGGTGAGTGCCACTAACTGCAGGTGGTAGAGGCACTAACAACAGGTTGTGAACACTAACAACAGGTGGTGGACACCAACTGCAGGTGGCAGGCATTAACAACAGGTAGTCAGACACTAACTACAGGTGGTAGCCACTAACTGCAGGTGGTGAACATAACTGCAGGTGGTAGGCACTAACAACAGAGTGAGCACTAACTACGGTGGTAGCCACTAACTGCAGGTGTGAGCCATAACAACAGGTTGTAGACACTAACAACAGGTGGTAGACACTATCACAGGTGGTCGACACTAACAACAGGTTGTAGACACATAACCAGGTGGTAGACACTAACTACGGGTGGTAGCCACTAACTGCAGGTGGTAGTCACTAACAAAAGGTTGTAGACACTAACAACAGGGGTGAACACTAACTACAGGTGTATACACTTACAGGTGGTAACCACTAACTGTAGGTGGTGAAACTAACAACAGGTGGTGAACACTAACTACAGGTGGTAGCCACTAACTGCAAAGGTGTTAGGCACTAACAAAGGTTGTAGACACTAACAACAGGTGGTAGACCACAGCCTACAGGTGGTAACACTAACAACAGGTGGATGAAACAACAGGTTATAGCACTAACTGCAGGTGGAAGACACTAACCGGGTGATGGACACTAACAACAGGGGTAGCCACTACTACAGGTGGTGAGCACTAACGCGTTGTACCTTTACAGGTGGTGACACTAACTGCAAGGTGGTGAACCACTAACAACGGGGGTGAACACTAACTACAGGTGGTAGCCACTAACTGCAGGTGGTAGGCACAACAACGTTGGTGAGCCACTAACTGCAGGTGGTAGACCCTAATAACAGGTGGTAGACACACTAACACAAGTGGTAACCACTAACTGCAGGTGGTAGGCACTAACAACAGGTTGTAGACACTAACAACAGTGGTGGAACTAACTACAGGTGTGGAGCCACTCTAACTACAGGTGGTAGACACTAACTGCAGGGTGTGGCACTAACAACAGGTAGTAGACACTAACTGCAGGTGGTGAACACCTGCTGGTAGACCACTAACTAGGGTGGTAGCCACTAAATGCAGGTGGTAGGCACTACCAACAGGGTGGTAGACACTAACTACAGGGGTGAACACTAACAACAGGTTGTAGACACTACCAACAGGTGGTAGCACTAACTACAGGTGGCCTAACTGCAGGTGGTGAACTACTGCAGAATAGGTAGTGACACTAACTACAGGTGGATGAGCACTAACAAGGTTGTGAAGACACTAAAACAGGTGGTGACACTAACTACAGGGTTAGACACTAACTACAGAGGGCAGGCAATAACAACAGGGTGAACACTAACTACAGTGGTAGACACTAACTACAGGTGGTAGCCACTAACTGCAGGTGGTAGACACTAACAACAGGGGTGAACCACTAACTACAAGTGGTAGCCACTAACTGCAAGTGGTGGGCACTAACACCAGGAGGTGAACATAACTACAGGTGGTAGCCAGTAACTGCAGGTGGTAGACACTAACAACAGGTAGTAGACACTAACTACAGGTGGTAGCCACTAACTGCAGGTGGTGAACACTAACAACAGGTGGTACACACCTAACTACAGGGTGGAGACACTAACAACAGGTGGTAGACACTAACTGCAGGTGGCAGGCACTAACAACAGGTGGTAGACACTAACTACAGGTGGTAGACTAACTGCAGGTGGTAGACACTAACAACAGGGGTAGACACTAACTACAGGTGGTAGCCACTAACTGCAAGTGGTAGGCACTAACAACAGGAGTGAGACACTAACTACAGGTGGTAGCCAGTAACTGCAGGTGGTGAACACTAACAACAGGTGGTACACACTAACTACAGGTGGTAGCCACTAACTGCAGGTGGTAGCCACTAACTGCAGGTGGTAGGCACTAACAACAGGTTGTAGACACACTAACAAAAGGTGGTAGACACTAACAAAAGGTGGTAGCACTACTGCAGGTGGTAGACACTAACTACAGGTGATAGCCACTAACTGCAGGTGGCAGACACTAACAACAGGTGGTAGACACTAACTGCAGGTGGTAGGCACTAGCAAGGGGTAAACACTAACTAAAGGTGGTAGCCACTAACTGCAGGTGGTGAACACATTAACAACAGGTGGTAGCACTAACTGCAGGTGGGAAACACTAACAACAGGTAGTAGACACTAACTACAGGTGGTAACCACTAACTGCAGGTGGTGAGCACTAACAACAGGTTGTAGACACTAACAACAGGTGGTAGACACTAACTGCAGGTGGCAGGCATTAACAACAGGTGGTAGACACTAACTACAGGTGGTAGCCACTAACTGCAGGTGGTAGACACTAACTGCAGGTGGTGAAGCACTAACAACAGGGGTGAACACTAACTACACGGTGGTAGCCACTAACTGCAGGTGGTGAACACACTAACAACAGGTTGTGACACTAACAACAGGTGGTAGACACTAACTGCAGGTGGTAGACACTAACTACAGGTGGTAGACACTAACTGCAGGTGGCAGGCACTAACAACAGGTGGTAGACACTAACTACAGGTGGTAGCCACTAACTGCAGGTGGTAGACACTAACAACAGGGTGAACACTAACTACAGGTGGTAGCCACTAAATGCAGGTGGTACACTAACAACAGGTGGAAGACACTAACTACAGGGGGATAGACACTAACAACAGGTGGTAGACACTAGTTTACAGGTGGTGCCAATAACTGCAGGTGGTAGGAACTAACAAAAGGTTGTGAACACTAACAACAGGGGTAGACACTAACTACAGGTGGTAGCCACAACTCTAGGTGGTAGCCACTAACTGCAGGTGGTAGACACTAACAACAGGTGGTAGACACTAACTGCAGGTGGTAGACACTAACAACAGGTGGTAGACACTAAAACAGGTGGTAGACATTAACTGCAGGTGGCAGGCACTAACAACAGGTGGTGAACAATAACTACAGGTGGTAGCCACTAACTGCAGGGGTGGACACTAACTACAGGTGGTAGCCACGAACTGCAGGTGTGACCACTAATGCAGGTGGTGAGCACTAACAACAGGTGGTGAGCACTTACTACAGGGGAGAACACTAACAACAGGTTGTGAGCACTAACTACAGGTGGTAGCCACTAACTGCAGGTGGTAAACACTAACAAAAGGTTGTAGACACTAACAACAGGGGTAGACACTAACTACAGGGTGTATACACTAACTACAGGTAGTAACCACTAACTGCAGGTGGTGAACACTAACAACAGGTGGTAGACACTAACTACAGGTGGTTGCCACTAACAAGGTTATGAACCAGTAACAACAGGTGGTAGACACTAACTGAGTGGTTGCCACTAAGAAAGGTTGTAGACACTAACAACAGGTAGTAGACACTAACTACAGGTGGTAGCTACTAACTGCAGGTGGGGCACCCAGCTACAGATGGTAGAGCACTAACAACAGGTGGAAAACACACTAACTACAGGTGGGAGCCACTAACTGCAGGTGGTAGACACTAACTGCAGGTGGTAGCCACTAACTGCAGGTGGTGAAAGCACTAACAACAGGTGTAGACACTAACAACAGGTGGTAGCCACTAACTGCAGGTGGTAGGCACTAACTGCAGGTGGTAACACAACAACAGGTGGTAAACACTAACTACGGTGGTAGCCACTAACTGCAGGTGGTGGACACAACAACAGGTGTGACCACTAACTACAGGTGGTAGCCACTAACTGCAGGTGGTAGACACTAACAACAGGTGGTAAACACTAACTACGAGTTGAAGCCACTAACTGCAGGTGGTAGACACTAAAACCGGTGGTAGACACTAACTACAGGTGGTAGCCACTAACTGCAGGTGGTAGGCACTAACTACAGTTAGTAACATAACTGCAGGTGGTAGACACTAACAACAGGTGGGAGCCACTAATAACTGCAGGTGGTAGACACTAACAACAGGTGGTAGCCCTACTGCAGGTGGTGGAATACTAACAACAGGTGGTACACACTAACTACAGGGTGTAGACACTAACTACAGAGGGCAGGCAATAACAACAGGGGGTGGACACTAACTACAGGTGGTAGACACTAACTGAAGTGGTAGCCACTAACTGCAGGTGGTGAACACTAACAACAGGTGGTAAACACTAACTACAGGTGGTTGCCACTAACTGCGAGTGGTAGACACTAACAACAGGGGTAGACACTAACTACAGGTGGTAGCAGTAACTGCAGGTGGTAGACACTAACAACAGGTGGTGGAGCACTAACTGCAGGTGGTAGACTAACAACAGGTGTGAACACTAACTACAAGTGGTAACCACTAACTGCAGGTGGTAAGGACAAACAATAGGTTGTAGACACTAACAATAGGTGGTAGGAACTAACAACAGGTGGTAGACACTAACTACAGGTGGTAGACACTAACTGCAGTGGTAGGCACTAACAACAGGTGGTAGACACTAACTACAGGGTGGTGAACACTAACAACAGGGTGTATACCACTAACTATGGGTGGCCTATAAATCAGGTGGTGAGCACTACCAACAGGTGATGAACACTAACTACAGGGGTAGACACTAACAACAGGTTGTAGACACTAACTACAGGTGGTAGCCACTAACTGCAGGTGGTAGACACCAGAATAGGTGGTGAACTCTAACTGCAGGTGGTAGGCACTAACACAGGTTGTAGACACTAAAACAGGTGGTAGACACTAACTACAGGTGGTAGCCACTAACTGCAGGTGGTAGAGCACTAACAAAGGTTGTAGACACTAGCATAAGTGGTGGAGCACTAACTGCAGTTGGCAGGCCACTACAGGGTGGTAGACACTAACTACAGGTGGTAGCCACTAACTGCAGGCAGTTGACACTAACGACAGGTGGTAAACACTAACTACAGGTGGTAGGCACTAACAACAGATTGTCGACACTAACAACAGGTGGTAGACACTAACTGCAGGTGGTAGGCACTAACAACAGGTTTAGACACTAACAACAGGTGGTGAGCACTAACTGCAGGTGGTAGGCACAACAACAGGTTTAGAAACTAACAACAGGTGGTAGGCACTAACGACAGGTTTTAGCAACAACACCAGCTGGTAGACACAAACTACAGGTGGTAGCCACTAACTGCAGGTGGTACACACACTAACTGCAGGTGGTAAGCCACTAAAATTGAGGCCACTAACTACAGGTTGTGAACCACTAACTGCAGGTGGTAGAGCATTAACAACTGGTTTTGAACACTAACAACAGTTGGTAGACACTAACTACAGGTTAGCCACTAACTGCAGGTGGTGAACACTAACAACAGGTGGAAAAACGCTAACTACAGGTGGTACTAACTGCAGATGGTGACCACTAACAACAGGTGGTAGACACTAACTACAGGTGGTAGCCACTAACTCCAGGTGGTAGACATTAACAACAGGTGGTAAACACTAATTACAGGTGGTAGACACTAACTGCAGGTGGTGAACACTAACAACAGGTGGTAGACACTAACTGCAGGGTGGTAGCCACTAACTGCAGGATTTAGGCACTAACAACAGGTTGTAGACACTAACAACGGGTAGTAGACACTAACTACATGTGATAACTACAACTGCAGGTGGTAGACACTAACTGCAGATGGCAGGCACTAACAACAGGTGGAAAACACTAACTACAGGTGGGAGCCACTAACTGCAGGTGGTAGACAGTAACTGCAGGTGGTAGCCACTAACTGCAGGTGGTGAAGCCTACACAACAGGTTGTGAACACCAACAGGTGGTAGCCACTAACTGCAGGTGGTGAGCACTAACTGCACGTGGTAGACACCTAACAACAGGTGGTTAAACACTAACTATAGGTGGTAGCCACTAACTGCAGGTGGTAGACACTAACAACAGGTGGTAGCCACTAACTACAGGTGGTAGCTACTAACTGCAGGTGTATACACTAACAACATGGAACTAACTACAGGTGGTAGCCACTAACTGCAGGTGGTAGACACTAACAACCGGTGGTGAACTTTAACACTATAGGTGGTAGCCACTAACTGCAGGTGGTAGGCACTAACTACAATTGGTAACCACTAACTGCAGGTGGTAGACACAAACAACAGCTGGTAGCCACTAACTGCAGGTGGTGAACACTAACAACAGGTGGTAGCCACTAACTGCAGGTGGTGAATACTAACAACAATTGGTACACTAACTACAGGGGTTTTTGAACACTAGAAATTCCTGAGGGGGCGAACA
>NW_024721775.1:0-16629 GCF_018991925.1 Homarus americanus | reverse complement strand
CAGGTCGCCACGCCCACCAGTCACCACCACAAATCACCACGTCTACCACAAGTCACCACACCCACCACAAATAACCACGCCCCCGAGTCACCATAAATCACCACAAATCAACACGCTCACCTACAATTCACCACACCCTCCACAAACACCACGCCCACCACCAAGTCATCATGCCCATCACCGAGTCACCACGCCCACCAAGTCACCACCAACAATTCACCACGCCCACCAAGTCACCACCAACAATTCACCACGCCCACCAAGTCACCACCAACAATTCACCACGCCCACCAAGTCACCACCAACAATTCACCACGCCCCTCCACAAATCACCACGTGTCTTATTTCTGAACTGTTAAATTGTGGGCTTGAGAATGACCCAATGATTCTAATGGTTTGGTGTCCCGTTATTACCCACCGTGTCCTCAGCTTTAATAATATATCAGTTTCTTGTCTGTGTGTGGGTGGGTGTGGGTGGGTGTGGGTGTAGGTGGGGTGGGTGTGGGTTGGTGTGTGTGTGTGTGTGTTTCAGAGTTATCCCTACACTGTCACTGCCTCACTCGACACTGTCACACTCAACACTGTCACTGCCTCACTCAACACTGTTACTGCCACGCTCGACACTGTCACTGCCACACTCAACTGTTGCTGCCTCACTCGACACTGTCACTGCCACACTCAACACTGTCGCTGCATCACTCGACACTGTCACTGCAACACTGTCACTGCCATACTCGACACTTTCACTGCCACACTCAACACTGTCACTGCCTCACTCGACACTGTCACTACAACACTGTCACTGCCACACTCGACACTTTCACTGCCACACTCGACACTGTCACTGTCACACTCGACACTGTCACTGCCACACTCAACACTGTCACTGCCTCACTCGACACTGTCACTGCAACACTGTCACTGCCTCCCTCGACACTGTCACACTGAAGTCAAATTACCAATCAGGTAGTACAAGTGTCTATGCCAAATCAACTTGCTTATCAACCTAACCTAACCTAACCTAGCTTAACCTAATCCAACCTAACCTAACCCCCTCCATTCCTCTCCTCCCTCACTCCTTCATTAACACCAGAAAATTGTGACCCTCCTCCTCCTCCCTCTCCATCCTACCCCCCCCTCCCCCTTCCATCTTACCCTCCACCCCTACCCGCTGCTACCTTTTTTCCCCTCCCACCAGCCCAGCCTACCCTCCCTCCCTCCCTCCCTCCGTCCCTCCAACCCTTCACCCCTCACCTACCTTTTCTCCCTCCTCCCCTCCATCTACCCCCCCCTCTAACTTCCCTCTCTCCCTCCTCCATTCTCTCCGTGGACGGGTGTGTGTTTAGCGTCAAGAGGAACCCAAATGATATCGCGTGTTGAACATATGGTAGATGGTCCTCTCCAGCCCGTAGATGGTGAAATGTTCCTGGGAGTGTCACCATCACTACCATTATCACCATCACTATCATCATAATCACCATCACTATTATCATTATCACCATCACTACCATCATAATCACCATCACTATCATCATTATCACCATCACTACCATCATAATCACCATCACTATCATCACTACATCATCACTACCATCATCATCATCTAATCTAATCTACCCTAACGTAACCTAACCTTAACCAACCTAGCTTAACGTAACGTAACGAAACGTAACCTAACCTAACCCTACCCCCCCCCCGCAGGTGCTAATTAATGACCTTCCAGCCTTACTATCCATTAATTAGCCCACCAGGTAGCGACATACACACCTCGTAATTACTACCTGCGTGAAGGTAAACCATAATTAAAATTCTCCAGCATGTAATTACTAATGGCCAATTATGTGTCAAACCAGTGCTGCTGACAATTAAGTGATTATTACTATCATCACTCCTACAACGTCTTCTGTCAGGCAATGTTGGTACACTCACTCTCTCAATTGCTTGTTAGGTTTGAGTTGTTAATGAATCTCTAACTAACATTTGCTAACTAACTACGGATTCTCTCAACTGCTTGTTATTCTTGAATTTCTAACTACCAATTGCGAACAAACTACTACAACTACTACTCTCTCGATTGCTTGTTACGTTTGAGTTGTTAATTAATCTCTAACTACCATTTGCTAGCCTAACCACGGACTCATCACATGAAAAAAAAAAACATGATTAAATCACTATAATAACAGCAATAACGTAACCTAACCTAACCTAACCTAAGCTAACCCAACCCAACCCAACCTTGACCGAATTAATTCCTATTACCTTTTGTAACGATAAAATCTGTATCCCATAAGCCGATTTAATCTCACACAAACAACTTAAATTTAATAGAGATAATCGGCCACAAAAATAAGCAGATTTAACCAGATAAAAATATGTTAATAAAAGTTGATAAATGAAACAAAGCGTAAAAGAGAGAGAGAGAGAGAGAACTAGCGAAAGTGAGAGAGACAATTAGAGAAAGAAAAGAAAGACAGAAAAGGCCCAAAACCCATGACCTGCGTAGCGTGCAAATAAATCGTCTTTCCCGTCATCATCTCTTCTTTACATGAAATTGGTATTTGTTGTTGTCGAGATATTGTTCAGGCGAGACAGCTGGAAACGGTAATTATCAGCCTTTTTGTGACTGTCTGTGGCTCTCTGACTGCTAGGATGAAAGACCCAACCAGTTAGCACCACCCCCTCCCTCCTCTTCCCTCCTCTCTCTCTCTCCCTCCCGAGCACCTCCACAATAACTTCCACAGAATTACACTATCGGCTTGTAAACTTCCCATGACGCTCCTAAACACAGCCTCTGACTAGTGAAATGTCCAGCAGGTAAACAACTACCTTACCTGAACTGTAATTTACGGTGTTTTAATACGCTACCATCACCTGTAATACAAACAAACTCTAGCATTAGCTCTAAGTTTGCCTGTGTAAAAATACCTCCAGCAGAAGAATGACCTCATTAATTAATGCTATAATTCCCTGAGGTATAATTTAGCGCAATTTTCAAAGACTATTTATCATACATAATATTGCGACAGAAACTCCAGGTGTTTATTTAACGCGTTGCAGGATACAGGTAGTGAAAAGACACAATGGTTAATGAGGCTATTTGACCCGGGGGTTAAACGAGTGGTATATGCCTGCTAGAGAGAAATAATAAGATGAAGGAAAGCGAGAGAGAGAGAAAGAGTGAGGTGAATAAAGATTGAATGAGATAAAGAGGCAGATGGGGAGAAAGTTCAAGGTGCACAGACAGACAGACAGAGCAAGGAGGTTCACATTGTTGTACATATCATAAATTCCTTGTAAGAAAAAACACATGACTTTAATACCTGTTCTAAGAATTATGTACCAAAAAAGGTCTAATTTCCCCCTCCCCTCACACACACACACACTATACATCTCTGGAATATACACAGTGTTCTCATTCCTGCAGACAACTCCCATCCTCACTTGTCTCTCACCACAACACGACACCTGCGAGTTAACTTAGGAAAGGACCAAATTAAACCTCCCGGACTCGAACCCAGAACCGAACCCGAATATCCATGTTAAGAGCGAGAATGTGGTTATACTACGTGTTTGATTTGGTTAGTTCAGGTTGATTATGATTAGGTGTTATTTAAGTTACAATATGCTTAGTTAAATTAAGGGTTAGTTAGGTTAGATTAGAGTAAATTAACTTAGGTTTATGGTAGAAGTTGTCTGGGTTAGATTAGGACAGGGTAAGATAATCTATAATAAGAGTTAGGTTTCGGGTTCGTGTCCGGTAATTAGATGGTCTCCAGGTAGAGTAATGTAGCTCATCGCAGGCGGGCAGGTGCGACCAAACAAACAGTTGGCGACACCCCCAGACCTGCGATCAATACATTACCTGGTCCCTGCCTGCCTGCCTTGACGCTCTGGTCATGAAATATGGAGTCTTAGGCACGTTGAGAAGGAGGAGGAGGAGGAGGAGGATTAGGAGGAAGATGAGGAAGAGAAAGAGGAAGAGAAGGAGTAGATAGAGGAGGATGAGGAAGAGGAAAAGGGGGGGATAGATAAGGGTAAGATCTGGAGGAGGGGGAGGAGGAGGAGAAAGGGAAACGAAAGGGAGAGCAGGGAAAAGAGACGGAATAGAGATTGGGTGTTCTGGTCATGGTGTATGATGTTTTGGGCAAGAAAAAGAAGAAGACAAACACAAAGACGAGGGAAGGGGAAGGGGAAGGGGAAGGGGAAGGGGGAGGGGTAGGGGAAGGGGTAGGAGGGATTTCTAAAGTGGTTTGTGTGGGTGAAGATGCCGTTTGCATATCGAGATGGAGGGATAGAGTGTGTGTACTGTACAGGAGGTGGGGGAGGGGGGTGTGGAATCCAACATGTTTAGAGTGGGAGGGATAAAAGGGTTCTGTGTGTGTGTGTGTGGGAGGGAGTTACATGTTTAGAGAGAGGGATGAATGAGGGGTGCTGGATATGTGGGAGTAGGACCTGCATGTTTAGAGAGAGGGAGGAGGGTCAAGGTATCTCTCGTGTGTGTGTGTGTGTGTGTGTGTGTGTGTCTGTCTGTGTCTCTGTGTCTGTGTGTGTGTCTGTCTGTGTCTCTGTGTCTGTGTGTTGGAGTAACAAGGGTGAAAGAAGAAGGTAAACACAAATTAATTCAGAAACTTAAGTCAAAATACAAAAGAAAAATAATTGGAGAGAGAGAGAGAGAGAGAGAGAGAGAGAGAGAGAGAGTACTACCCGTCTAGAGTCCTTCACCATTATCATTAGGACAGCGCTCCAGGTCTTCACTATTTATTTTCCGACCAAAATAAGGAGGGGCGGGGGAGGGGGAGGGCTGATGAGGATGGAGAGAAAAGGGAGAAGAAGGGGAGATAGTGGACGAGAGGAAGAGGGCAGGGGGAGAGGGAAGAAGGACATGAAAGAGAGAGAGAGAGAGGAACCACATTTCCTATGGTTTATCTCTACCCTGATAAATGCTCTTACTCATTCAGATGAGGATTTTCACTCGTTGTATCCCTCTCTACCTGGTCATATTTCCCTCTATATAAACATAACAGGTAACTATAGATGTTTGGTAAATGAATAACAAAATCTCCAAGAAGTAGTTTAGTTAATATTGAAAATAGTTAATGAGCTATTTTGCTATCCTAAACTAATGTGAACTATTGTTGTGATGTGTCCTCGTTGACTTATCAGGACCTACCTTAACCTAACCTAACCTAACTTAACAAATCCTAACTTATCTTGATCTAACATAACCTATCATTACCTAATCTAAGCACTATTTAACTATGTCACCCTCACCTATCTTAAGTTTAACTCAGACAAGCATAACTATCCAATTTAATCCATGTTTATCCACCCTAACCTAACCAAACAAAATCTAATTTAGCCTTACCTAACCTAACCTAACTTAACATAACCTAACCTCACCTAACCTTTGTGTTCGGCTGTGTACCTATGCCAAAGCAAACATATGTACACATGCGTATGGATCAGTCAAAGGTTGTTGTTAAATCTTACGTGAACATAACTGCGTTTACGAATATATACATACGTACTCGCCTGTGAGTGAATATGAGTGAATGTGAATTAGCATGTGCTCTCGTCTATAAAGAGTACATGTTTATTCCTATAGTTCCTTTTATTTTCGTATATATTGCATGTGATTTCTGAGTCCTGCATATTCGTGTTGGCGTGTCACCCAGATGTGTTCGCTTTGTGTGTGTGTGTGTGTGTGTCGCTTGTTGCATTTTTTCCAATATCCAACTTATTTCCCCCACACAGTATACTATCTGGTGATTTAATACGAGACTGGTAACAAAACTCTTTTCATTATTGCTGGGAAAATGCGCTGTCGAAAATGTGATGGAACAGGTAGATAGTAATGAAGCTTGCTGGACTGACTGTTTGATATATAGGTAAATAGATAGGAAAATATGCAGTAGTACAGCTTGCTACACAGACAGACAAACGGACAGACACATGGATGGATGGATGGATGGACGGATGGGAATGCCACTTAAGGGATAAAGGGCCATTCTATTTTTCTGATACATTCCATATTCAATGAAATTATGATTTTTATGGCGGGAATTATATTGATATTGATTTTTTGTCTCACGTTATACTGGACTAGGAGAGGTCTTCATCAGAGTTATCTTTGGCTGTGAGTTTTGGCCAACACGACTCACGCATCAATACTGTTGACCCTCTGGTTTATATCCACCTTAACTTTTATACTTTACGGTCCGTCAGCCACGCTCAAGGGGCATTACACGTCTGGACACACCCTGAGGACATAACCCTTCTTGACACGCCCTGGGAACGTTACACATCTGGACATGCCCTAGGAACATTACACTTCTTGACATGCCCTGGGGACATTACACTTCTTGACATGCCCTGGGGACATTACACTTCTTGACATGCCCTGGGGACATTACACTTCTTGACATGCCCTGGGGACATTACACTTCTTGACACGACCTGGGAACATTACACTTCTTGACATGCCCTGGGGACATTACAATTCTTGACACGCCCTTGGGACAATACACTTCTGGACATAGAGAGGGGCCTTCTTTATAGTATATCTGTACTCTGAAAGTTCAAGTATTTTTTCACACGTATATAACAAAAGTCTAATGTGTTTTTTTTATATGCGTATTAATGTTTTTATATATTGAGTCTAGATATAAAAAAAGTTCCAATTAATTTTATCGTTAAATAAGTTAATAGTTTAAGCCAGTTTTTTGGTTGATTAATTCCTGGAAAGTGTGAAAGGAGGAAACATTAATCCTGACTATATTTTTATTGTCTGGATCATAAGTGTTTACTGAATGTCTCCTTGGTTATATTTTCCAGTAATATGCAATACAACAATGGCGCCTTTAATAACAAACAACAGGTGTAAGTGGAATGACAGGTGTAAGTGGAGTGACAGGTATAGGGGGAGTGACAGGTATAGGGGGAGTGACATGTGTAGGGGGTGTGACAGGTGTAGGGGGTGTGACAGGTGTAGGGGGTGTATTTCTAAGCAGTGTAGTTGAAACAGGTATAACACACATTGGTGGAGTACACATCAACACCTCCGCTAAACACCCTCCACATATACTCAACACACCCAGGGCCACGTAACACAGTGTTGGTAGGCTTAGGCGGCCATGTCGTGACACCGGCCGTCAGAATCTCCCAGCAAAAGGTAAACAAGATGGCGGCCCCCCCCATCCTACATGTCAACAACTCATCCTGAAATATCCCACCTGGACCCTCTACTAGTGGGGGTCGAACCCTGAATTCAGATTAGACTGCCAATACGGCCCGGGAGATCAGTGAGGTCAACCTAATGGAACTTTACACACACTACACTAATCACAAACTCATTCTATCTTAAGTTATTTTAAGCCAATGGAGCTGGATTCAGTAACTCTCGTAAGACAAATTTCCAACTGGAGGCTTGAGGCAGCATTATAGTGCCTCACCTCAGCGATCGTAGGACAACAGGTGGCACTCTCACAGTAAGATGGCACCGTCGTTCTTACCATAAACAGACGATCGAGAGGAAATTTTGTCGGGGTACAAATCTTTGAGAACATTGGCAGTAAGTGGATGGCTGGCCGTTCAGGTGTAGCGGGCGGAGGGTGATGAGTGGCTACCGTGGGGACAGGTGAAGGTGAGTTACGATGCACTGTGTCTTAAGTAATGACTCGACCGGTTGAATTCTATATCCACCAACTGATGAACAAAAAAAAATCCACCATAAAACACCAAAATCCTCAAACAATCGTCCATCAATTTTTTTCCCTCGTAACTTAGGAGGAAAAATAAATAAATAAAACACACATCCAAGTCATTAAAAAAAGTCTCGGTGTAGTTTCGACGCCATTTTGACCGACATCCTTCTGTAGTATGCTGTAGAGGACCAAATAGACGCATCCTAAATTCTTCACTTAAGAGGGGAGGATATTTCCACGGGAGGGCCTTTGAGAATCAGAGTCTAGGGAATTAAAACGTGAAGGAACTGAAGCTGGTAGGATTTTCCCCAATTTATTACGCTGAAAAGGATTGTGGTGAGGGAAAAGAGAGGGGAGGGGAGAGGGGGAAGGGAGCGATTGTATCCTGTAAGGGAGAAAGGGAGGGGAGGATTGTGTCATGGAAACGGGAGGGGGATTATCATGGGAGGGAAAGAGGGAGAGATGTGTTCTGGAAGGGGGAGGGTTGTGTCACAGAAGGAGGGGAGCGGGAGTGTCAAAAGGAGAGTGGGCATTAGAGGGCAAGATGTCTGAGAGGAAAGTAGTAGGTGAGGAGGCGTGGTGTTGTAGTAGACAGGAGGAGGCGTGGCGTGGTAGTAGGCAGGAGGAGGCGTAGTGTTGTAGTAGGCAGAAGGGGGCGTGGTGTTGGTAGTAGGAGGAGGCGTGGCGTGGTAGTAGGCAGGAGGAGGCGTGGTAGTAGGCAGGTGGTTGTAGTAGGCAGGAGGAGGCGGCGTTGTAGTAAGCAGGAGGCGTGGCGTGGTAGTAGGTAGTAGGCAGGAGGAGGCGTGGCGTGGTAGTAGGCAGGAGGAGGCGTGGTGTTGTAGTAGGCAGGAGGAGGTGTTGTGTGTTGGTAGTAGACAGGAGGCGTGGCGTGGTAGTAGGCAGAAGGGGGCGTGGTGTTGTAGTAGTAGACAGAGGAGGAGGCGTGGCGTGGTAGTAGGCAGAAGGGGGCGTGGTGTCGGGAGCGGGCAGAAGGGGGCGTGGTGGGCAGGGGGAGGGTGGCGTGGGACAGCGATGGCGGCGCGCCTTGCCTCGCCCTCACGATCAATATGACCCCGGCTCCCCTCCCCTCATTACCGCCACCCCCGGGCTCTACCTGCCAGCCCCTACCCTGGCCAGCCTCCCTACCTGATCCTACACTGGCCAGCCTCCCTACCTGATCCTACCCTGGCCAGCCTCCCTACCTGTCCCTACCCTGGCCAGCCTCTGTGCCTGACCCTACCCTGGAAAGTCTCTATGCCTGACTCTGGCCAGCCTCTGTACCTAACCCCACCTGACCCTGGCCAAACTCTGTACCTGACATGACCCAACCTAACCTAAACACAATTTAAACTAAACTGAACAAGACTAAACCACGCTTCTATCTATCTAAATTTTGTCAAGCTCAAATAATCCTTGTCACCACTGTCATACACCCACCAACCCACAGTCATACACCCACCAACCAACCCACAGTCATACACCCACCAACCCACAGTCATACACCCACCAACCCACAGTCATACACCCACCAACCCACAGTCAAACACCCACCAACCCACAGTCATTCACCCATCAACCCACAGTCATACACCTGTAACGGGCCGGGTTTTCTCTTTTCAATAATTTTCCATCCAGCTACTGTTTTCTGTTAGTATTCTATTTACTCATACTTATTTGTTCTGTGTAGCATTCCTCCAATGAATACCCTGTTTAATATACTTATTCTCCTTCCATTCTTTACATATATATTTATTCTTATATGTTCTTTACCTCTATATACCTTATATTCTCATATATTCTTATATAAGTAACTCTTATGCTTCTCTACTTATGTTTTCCAAGTCAAGGTTCTTTCTTTTCATTTCCTTTCATATAGATTGTATTGTAGTGATGGGTTGTCAGACCACAGCTTACATCTCAAGGAAAGCCAGTCTTGACCCGACATTAGGGAGGTCAAAAGTATAGGGTAACTCTGCGGTTGACCAAGGATTGTAAATCAGCCTAGCTCCCTTCCCATGTGACATGTGGCCCCAACAAAACATGTAAGAAGGCACCAGCCGACTCTCTTCCAATATACAATAACCTACATCCCTGAACAAAGTCCAGACCTGACCTCACATTTGCCAGGTCAAATGTAACCCTCGGAGCCCAACTCAAGGGGCCACAAATCAACCAGGGCCTCTCATGTCACACGGCCCCACCTGATGACTTCTCCAGAAAGTACAACTTACATCTCAGAAACTCCAGTCTGACCCGACATTAGGGAGGTCAAAAGTATAGGGTGACTCTGCTGTTGACCGAGGATTGTAGGTCGGCCAGGCTCCCCTCCCATGTCACACATGTAAGGGGGCACCGGCCGGCTCTCTCCCAATATACACACGGCCCCACCTGATGACTTTCCCAGAAGATAAGACTTGTGGTTTCTGAAGGAGTCCAGACCTGACCTCACATTGGCCAGGTCAAATGTAAGGAGACCCTTCGCCGCCCCCCCCCCCCGACCAGCTGAACCTGACGGCTCGCATCCCAATATATAGGACGTCCTAGTCCTCCCTCAGGGATTTCGCAGAGAGAGAGTTGTCTTGTAACAAGGTGGCCAGCTACGACACCACCAGGCCTGCTCGAGCCGAAGTCAGGGGCCGGAGGCAAGTCGCCTCCGGTCAGGACCGAGACTTCCCTCCTGTGTCCCAGCTAAGCAGTCGCCCACCCGACACCAGTGTCCCCGCTAAGCAGTCGCCCTCCCGACACCAGTGTCCCAGCTAAGCAGTCGCCCTCCCGACACCAGTGTTCCAGCTAAGCAGTCTCCCTGCTAGGCCTTCCCTAGGTCACGTGAGTGTTTGTCAGAGCTTTCCACGGGATGAGTTACTTATGTGGGAAGTGTATTCATTTCATGTTCGTGTCCGAGAGTCAGAGCGTCTAGTAACGTAATATAATGTCCTAGTAACTTCAATAGAAGGTGTTATTAATGTGTCCATGTCATGTTCGTAATTAATAAAGAGTTGTAACGAAGCAGTGTTTGAGAAGTCGCCTCTTAAGAACGTAATATATGTGTATTGACGTGTAAGACACGACCAGTGTACGATAAGAGTAAATAACTATCACGGCCACGCTACCAAAGTCTTCCTCTCTTTTATACTCTTATACTATCAATATTCTACCTATATGTAATATTCTTCTTGTGAGTTTTGTCTCATTACAATGGCGGCAGCGCACTTAAAGTAAGAACTCACGCCTCTTAACTTTAGTGTTCAGTACAGTGATAGTTAGAATCTTTTGAAGTAATCTCGTAACTATCTTGACGAAGCAGGCAGTACAAGGGTGGTTGCATTCGTAACATTATATTGGTGGCAGCGAACTATATGTAATTCACGCTTCCCTCGTCCCTTGTTATTGGTAACAGTGTACTTAACGTAAACCCATGCCCTCCCTCATTTTAGCCATAACACCTGACTCGTTGTTTGAGTATTGTTCGAAAGTGCGTGATAAGGAGTTCATGCAAGATATAGTTTCATTATATTGGCGGCAGCGTACTATATGTAACTCACGCCCTCCTTGTCCCTTGTTATAGGTGACAGCGAACTATATATGTAATTCATGCCTCCCTTGCTTAGTTATTATAATGGTAGCAGCGAACTTAACGTAAACTCACGCCTTCCCTCGGTTAGCCATAACACCTGGCTCGTTTCATCCTTCATTTGATTCAGTCTAAGTATTGTCTACAATTGTGTAATAAGTAATTCCTGTGTCGTTGCGTCGTAGCGTGAAAAGTGTCCTAGTGTGTCACCGTTACAGCTCAAGTAAATGTCTCTCGGCGTGGTATGCGCGAATTTTTTTCTAGAAATATGTTTAGTGCTTAACGTGATTTCTCAGTGTCCCCCGCGATCTGTGACATTCTCAGTAGCCCAAGAGCAGTTTGATTGTTGGTCAGTGTTGAACGTAGAAATTGTTTCAGTTATGAAAGCGGTGTCTGTACTAACTGTTATAACTTAACATGTCTTTTAACCTACATCCTCCTCCCTGTCTTAATCCTCACCTCACCCTCCTTACCCTTCCTCCCATCCCTGCCCCGCCCTGCCCCGCCCCGCCGTTCCGTGCCCCGC
Organism: Homarus americanus; assembly: GCF_018991925.1. NCBI lineage: Eukaryota > Metazoa > Arthropoda > Malacostraca > Decapoda > Nephropidae > Homarus > Homarus americanus. The sequence continues at coordinate 4,829 of NW_024721775.1, read as the reverse complement.
AAAGCCCCGGCCTGGCTCGATCAACCACGCCCCGGCTCCCTCAACCTCACCCGCCACGCCTCGCCCCACCCCGCCCCGCGCCGCACCGCGCCGGCCTGGCCAGCCGCGCCCCGTAGCCGCGCCCCGCCTCGCCTCCCCTAGGCCGCTGTGACCACCAATCCCCATATGTTTTGTCCCGTGAGTTATGCTTTGAAATCGGTGGTTAGTGTTACTTAATATTGCGATAATTACAGAGCTTCACTCAGTGTGTTTTTATGCTAGTATGATTTGTAATGTACTCTTTGATGCGTAGTGATAAATAATATTCAAGGTAATGAGCAGAGCTTCACTCCCCGACCCAGCCTAATGAGAATATTGACGTAACGTATAAAGTAAATATTTGTTTTTTTTTGCGAATGCACTTCCAACTAATCCATCATCCCTTTAGGATTGTTTCTCTGGCAAATATCACACACAGTATCGCCCCATGGCTAGCCGGAATCCGACCACAGCACATATAAGAAGAGAAGTAGCAGCGTGAGGAATGCAGCGTGAGGAATGCAGCACCACACCCGCCACACACCACCCCACTTCTTTCAAGTCCTACCTGGTCTAGGATTAAGAAGAGTTTATATTTTTCTACTGGGAAGTTAAGGAGTGTGGAATGAAGCGCCACACAACGAACCCTGGTGAGCCCAGCCAGGGAGGGATTCACCACTGTGGAAGGTGTAAGACAGGACGGTCTTTGGTCTCGCCGACACTCACGTACGGAGGGCGAGGCCTGGTCCGCGGAACCTGCCTTACGAGTCATCTAAGGAGACGACAGCCCAAGCAGTGGACCGGCTTTCATCCCGGCCGGAGGGGGCCGACGGCAGATGAACAGAAAATCGTCTGGAATATGTTGAAAACGAAGATGTATAAAGAAATACAGATGGAGCAGGAAAATTCATCTGGAATATGACGGAAAACGAAGATGTATAAAGAAACGCAGATGAGCAGAAAAATCGTCTGGAATATGAAAATGAAGATGTATAAAGAAACGCAGATGAACAGAAAATTCATCTGGAATATGAAAATGCTCTAAACGTAGAGGAAGCGCAGGTGAACAGAAAAATCATCTGGAATATTATAGAAACCAGGAGGAAGTGAGAAGAAGTCAGATGTGGTGACACGACCTACAAAGTGCGGTATTGAAGAAAGAAAAACGTGCTATGTGAAGACAGAAGAGACGCTGTGCTGACATCAGAAGAAAGTCGACGATGACAAGGTGGATAATCAGAAGGACCAATCGACTACCGTTGTTGTGCTGCCAGCATTCCTTATTTTCAGATACCAGCTGGATGGAGGACTTGAGCCATGCTGAACCCAACAAATGTACTGATGTTGTTGATGTTGCTGATGTGTAATAAAAAGATATAACACCCTAACATGTGAAGTAGGAGCATTTTGCATTTTGTATTTGATTCTCTGATTTTTGTTAACATGTACTACAAAGAATGTTTTCTTTAAAAAGATTAGTCACTTTTTCTATGAGTTCATTTGATCAATGTTTTGCACTACGAAACACAATGTTGTAGCCATTTACTGACTGAGATGAAATATTATTTTGACACGGCCTGGTTAGGCAATGTAACACCTGATTTTGTTTGTAGAATGTGATTTGCAAGTTTGCCTCAGACACTATGCTAGATATGAAGGATCTTTAGATCACTCTATGTTCACTTACTGTGTATGTATTTTATTTTTTTCTCCTGTCATAGAAGCTTTAATCTTGGCGGGAGGTATAGTAAGCTTTGTCAGATCAAACTATGCCAGTAGAAAAACATACATCTCTAATGTTATAATTTATAAATGTAAGGATGCATTATCGCCTCAGGGACTATATTAGATACTGCACATGATGTTACTGTCTACTTTAAATGTGTCATCAGTTCTCTGAGCATGTAAGCTTTGGTCTTGGCGGGAGGTGTAGTGATGGGTTGTCAGACCACAGCTTACATCGCAAGGAAAGCCAGACTTGACCCGACATTAGGGAGGTCAAAAGTATAGGGTAACTCTGCGGTTGACCAAGGATTGTAAATCAGCCTAGCTCCCCTCCCATGTGACATGTGGCCCCAACAAAACATGTAAGAAGGCACCAGCCGACTCTCTTCCAATATACAATAACCTACATCCCTGAACAAAGTCCAGACCTGACCTCACATTAGCCAGGTCAAATGTAACCCTCGGAGCCCAACTCAAGGGGCCACAAATCAACCAGGGCCTCTCATGTCACACGGCCCCACCTGATGACTTCTCCAGAAAGTACGTCTTACATCTCAGAAACTCCAGTCTGACCTGACATTAGGGAGGTCAAGTGTAGGGGAACTCTCACGGTTGCTCTCCCAATATACACACGGCCCCACCTGATGACTTTCCCAGATAGTTTCTGAAAAGTCCAGACCTGACCTCACATTGGCCAGGTCAAATGTAAGGAGACCCTTCGCCTCCTCCCCCCCCTCCCCCCGACCAGCTGAACCTGACGGCTCGCATCCCAATATATAGGACGTCCTAGTCCTCCCTCGGGGAATTTCGCAGAGTCAGAGAGAGAGACACACAGGGATCGGAGGAGGAGGTCCACGACAGTCGAGTCCTGCTCACGGGAGGAGAGTCATGCAGGACTTCCCTCCCCGACTTCCCTCCGGTGTCCCAGCTAAGCAGTCGCCCTCCCGACACCAGTGTCCCCGCTAAGCAGTCGCCCTCCCGAGACCAGTGTCCCAGCTAAGCAGTCGCCCTCCCGACACCAGTGTTCCAGCTAAGCAGTCTCCCTGCTAGGCCTCCCCTAGGTCACGTGAGTGTTTGTCAGAACTTTCCATGGGATGAGTTACTTATGTGGGAAGTGTATTCATTTCATGTTCGTGTCCGAGAATCAGTGTCTAGTAACATAATAATGTCCTAGTAACTTTCAATTGAAGGTGTTATTAATGTGTCCATGTCATGTTCGTAATTAATAAAGAGTTGTAACGAAGCGGTGTTTGAGAAGTCGCCTTTAAGAACGTAATAGATGTGTATTGACGTGTAAGACACGACCAGTGTACGATAAGAGTAAATAACTATCACGGCCACGCTACCAAAGTCTTCCTCTCTTTTATACTCTTATACTATCAATATTCTACCTATATGTAATATTCTTCTTGTGAGTTTTGTCTCATTACAGTATTCTCAGTTTCAATGTTCTTACCTTTCTGAAGTATACTTTGTTTTATGTCTTTCTTATACATGGGTTCGTCTGGGGAACCATGTTATTCTTTGTATAACACCTTTTATACTTACAAGGGGTAGCTGCCACCACCCAGACTTTTCATTATATAACAGAACTCATGGAAGGGTTTTGGGTAGTGTTGTAGATGTATAGGCACGTGAGTAAGTATTATTTTCTGGGAACCAATGTTTAGAAGGAGTAGAGTGGTGATACTCAGATTACTAACTCAATATTTATTAATACAGTGAGTGGAGAAGATGCATCTTAGATTCACTCAGGCTAAAAGAACCGCAAGTAACTTATTAAGTCATCAAACACTTCAAGAACTTATTACCTCATTAAATACCTCCTAACATCCTAGCACCACCAAGAGACGCCTGGGAGGTTCTAGAACGTTCTCTTATGATCTAGGTTTACAATAAGAAGTAAATCATAACAAAAATGATGCAATACATTACAGAAAATTCTAACATATGTAATGCATCAATATATACTAGAAAACCTCCCTAAACTTGCCTGAATAACTGTTGCTTGGAAAAGAAAATGACCCGACCCGACCCGACCCGACCCGACCCGACCTAAACACAATATAACACTCAACATATAATAACTTTCATTAAAAAACCATAAACCAAAATTCCTTAAAACATTTCTGACTATTAACTGATAATACAGAATTAACTATAATCTAAGTAAGCTAATTATATTCTGCAAATGTAATTACTATTTAAATAAGTTATATAGTGAACCTACTCAATGATTCACTGATTATCTACTCAATAAGACAAGCAGTATATAATCCCACTCACTGATACTGTTCAAAGGTAATTATATATATTTACATAATCTTTCACCCCATTGAATTACATTTTATTATTACCTGATTATAATAGAAACAATAATAATTTCTTATCACGTATCACTGAGCTGTCCCCCCCCCAAAAAAAAATAAATAAAAATAAAAATAAACCGGATGTAATATATTTTAATTAATTTATTATAGGTAATTTAAATCGGCGTGGCTGTAAAGTTTATTTCTCTAATTAGACTTTCTGAATTGTGAAATGGATTCATTATACTCACAATGGTGAAATAAAAGTGAACGTGTTTTATTTTGGGTTGGTGTGTGTGTGTGTGTGTGTGTGTGTGTGTAATGGTCAGCATGCTCGCCTCGCAAACGAGTGGACCCGGGTTCGATCCCCGGGCAGGGTGAAACTATGGGCACGTTTCTTTACGCCATTTGCCTTTGTCTACCCAGCAGTAATTGGGAACCTGGATGTTGATCGATTTGCAGATCGTATTCCGGGGTAATGGTTAGCCAGTACAGTTGGCGAGTTGTCCGGTCTTCTTGGACTCCTCCTTGACAATGGGTTATGCAGCTCGTTAACTCAGGTTGTCGTTGTTGTGTTGGTGACAGCTTCTACACCTTAAACAAATTCACGTCTAGGTGTCTGTAGGGCCGTCCATACACTTTACACGTGGGGCAACCATTATATATGTATGTATGTATGTATGTATGTATGTATGTATGTATGTATAAATGATTAATTATCAAAATCTACCAACAAAATTAATTGTTAATGTCTCCCAACAGGTGCTAAACAATAAT
>NW_024721774.1:0-40224 GCF_018991925.1 Homarus americanus | reverse complement strand
TAGAATATAACTTGGGATATATTATTGATGACTGCCAGAGACTGTAACTTGACGTAATATAACTTGGGATGTAGTATTGATGACTGCCAGAGACTGTAACATGACGTAATATAACTTGGGATATATTATTGATGACTGCCAGAGACTGACGTAACTATGACGTTGAATAGAGACTGTAACTTGACGTAATATAACTGGGATGTATTATTGATGACTGCCAGAGACTGTAACATGACGTAATATAACTTGGGATATATTATTGATGACTGCCAGAGACTGTAACTTGACGTAATATAACTTGGGATGTATTATTGATGACTGCCAGAGACTGTAACATGACGTAATATAACTTGGGATATATTATTGATGACTGCCAGAGACTGTAACATGACGTAATATAACTTGGGGGAAGACAACCCAATCATACAAGTCACCTACACAAAGTTACATTAAAGGGTTACCAGGTGGATTATCACTATTAGTGCCCACAACACCTTTAGGACAGGGATACATTAGGGCTGGGGCCCATTAGGAGTGGGTAATGGTTAGCCAGTGCAGTTGGCGAGTTGTCCGGTCTTCTCGGACTAATCCTTGACACTAGGTCATGCAGCTCGTTAACTTAGGGTGTGGTTTTTGTGTTGGCGACAGCTTCTACACTTTAAACACTGGGTCATGCAGCTCGTTAACTTAGGGTGTGGTTGTTGTGTTGGCCACAGCTTCTACACCTTAATCACTGGGTCATGCAGCTCGTTAACTTAGGGTGTGGTTGTTGTGTTGGTGACAGCTTCTACACCTTTACAAATTTACGCCTAGATGGCCCTTGGGTCGGCCATCCTTGATTTCGAGGGGCTTCCATTAATGGTGGCGTTAGAGGCACGGTGGAGCACAGATGTTTGATTCACTTATGTTGATTAACCTTAGCTGGTCACCCGAGAATACCTTCCTTGAAACTGCTGGTCGAGCATACCTGTGGCCAAGGGGAGCATATCTGTGGCCAAGTGGAGCATACAGCCCTCAAGCGCGAACAAAATACTAAATTCCTCGGAGTTATTGTTGATGAGAAACTTAACTGGAAAACCACATACAAGCCATTCACAGTAAAGACAATAAACAGTGCGTTATCATGTATCACACTCAACAGTCACTCACTCTCACAACAATGAAAGAAATCTATCATGATCTTGTTGACCAACACCTGATACACTGTCACACACTATGGGGAGCCTTTGGCACAACTATAAACACAACCCCTGACCACTATCTAGAAGAGAGTTGTCCGGACAATGACTTATTTGGAAAAACTGATCACACTATCGAACAATTTGCTAAATTTAAAATTTTAAAATTCGAGGATATTAACACCTACTGCTGCGCTCTCTGTGTTTACAAAGCTGTTAAACACTTGATTAAGAATAGTTATTTCCAGTTCCGGAATAATCGGAGATACAACTTCAAGACACCCAGACCTACCATGCGCTCCTCTCAGTCCCAGACCTCCATAAAATTTCATGATGTGGAACAACTTTCCCCCTCCCCCATCCCAGCAAATACTACGCTCCCTCCCTTTAAATCATCTTTTATCTAGGTATTAATATTTTTGTACCACTTACTATATACTCTTACCTTTATTGTACCACCAGAACCATTATATCGTATACTGTATTGTAAAGTAGACAGAAATTACCACTGCAATAATTATATATATTTATCATCAAGACATGATCCTCACTGTGTTTGTCCTCTTGTTTCACGTTAATAACCAAACCATGTTGTATTGCTTCCCTCCCTTAACAGATTACTATATAATTATCAACTCTACTGTTCGGTATATATATACTTACAATATAAATGCAAAAAGATAAATAAATATTGAAGTGGTAACCGTAGTAACATGTTCTTATTACCACCATGCTATTGTACTATTCCAGATGAAATTAAATGTTACATAATACTTCCTTGAGATAAATGTATAGTATATATTAGGTGACTAAAAGAGAGCTCAGGTTCTCAACTGGCTCAGCCATGTTAACATTTGTTCAATGTTCTGGGTAATAAGTTCAATATACAGGAGCGAACACAAACACCTGTATAGATTTTGTAGGTTCTATTTACTGGATAAGAGATATGTACACAAGGGGAGTACCGCTCCTCAACCTGTCTGCTTGTCAACTGCTCTATAGACGACGTATGGCAAGTGAGACATTAACAGCTTCCATACGTCGCCAGGCACATTAATTAAGCATGTGGGACATGGTAATAACATTGCCACACGCTGCTAGCTAGGCTGAATAAATAATATATATAAATGGAGCACATACATCATATACATACATAATATATAATACAGCATACATAATACAGAATATACATACACCTCCCTCCCCCCTTTATGCTCATAGCAAAGTCTTGAGCGGACCTTTTCTTTTGGATCCGTTCTGAGCGTCGAGGGACTAGATCACTGGGAAGGGTATGGGACTCAACACTGGTGTCGGGGTCAGCAGAAGGCATTGTTATGGGGCGGAGAAAACGGCGGTTCCTCCACCACACACGACCACTGGGTAACCGCACCTGGTAGTCCCGTGACCTACCGAGACCCATGACTACGCCTACTTTGTCCCAACGTATGGAGGTCGGGTCCTGAACACGGACTTGGGTGCCGACACTCAACCTGGGGAGAGAACGGGCGTGGTCGTTGTAGCGGGCGACGACGTCCTGAACACGTTCGGCGGCTCGGCGATCACAATCCTCTGTCTTGGCCTGCCACTCCTTGGAGAAGGATTAAGGGTGAGCAGGGACACAAGAACGAAGGGGGCGTCCATACAAAACCTGGGCAGGAGAGCGTCCGGTGTAGTTAGGTGTGTTGCGGAGTTCAAGAAGACCCCGGTCGAAGGCCTCGCAGTCAATGTTCCCAGAAGGGGCCACCTTAAGGATGAGGTGCTTCAGGGATTTGACAGCAGCCTCAGCGTGGCCGTTGGACTGCGGGTAATGGGGCGATGACAACACATGCCGGACTCCCCATCGGTCAAGGAACACAGCAAAGTCCCGGCTTGTGAACTGAGGCCCTCCGTCGGTTCGCAGGCGCACAGGAACGCCCACGTCACGGAAGTAGTGGCGAAACTTGCTGATGGTGGCGGCAGACGTCGTGTCATTACCGCACTTGATGACAACCGGCCAACCAGAGAGACGGTCGGCGATAACAAGGAAGGACTTTCCTGACACAGAGAAAAAGTCGGCTGACACAGACTCAAAGGGGCGGGTGGGGTTGTCGTCACTCATGAAGGGTTCCTGCTGCTGGCTGGGTTGTAATACTTGGCAGGGCTCACACGCACGGACAACATTGGAGATGTCGGAGTTGATGCCGGGCCAGAACACAGTCTGTCGTGCACGTCGTTTGGTGGCTTCAGCTCCACGGTGACTGTCGTGAAGGCGAGCCAAGACGTGGGGACGTGATGCAGCAGGGACAACTACACGTGCTCCGTACAGAACAAGGTCTCCGTCGCAGTAGAGTTCATTGCGGAGTTTCCAATACGGGAGCAGGGTGTTGTGAAGATCGTAGCGGTTGCTAGGAAATCCATTCCTCACACACTCGACAAGTCGGACGTAGGAAGGGTCATCTCGGGCCGCTGTTCGAAGGTCCTCCATTGCCTTGTCGTTATCTGGTGACAGGTCCGAACGAAGGGATTGGACGGCATGGAGAGTGACCACAGTCCTGACGGAGAGAGCGAGGTCGGCGTCGAGCACATGGTCTTCTGGAGTAGGGCGGCTGACAGGAGAGCGGGATAAGGCATCAGGGATGCAGAGCTCCTTACCAGCACGCCACACTGCTGTGAAGATGTACGCCGAGAGCTTCTCTTTCAGACGCTGGAGGCGAGGGTTCTCAACGGCGTCCAGCGTGTAGTGGTTGAGGATCGGGACAAGCGGGCGATGGTCGGTCACTAGGTGAAAGTGTTGCAGGCCTATGAGGTAAAACCTGCACTTGGACATCGCCCAAACCACAACCAACAGCTCCAACTCAATAGTGGCGTAGCGCGTCTCAGTGTCAGAGAGGAAACGCGAGCCACACTGGACGAGCCGGAACTGCCCTCCACCATGATCCTGCAGTAGGGCGTATCCCACGCCATGCAAGCGTGAGGCATCTGTCTGCAGAACTGTCGGCAAGGCTGGGTCAAACGTGGCGAGGACAGGTGGACGAGACAGGGCCTGTTTCACTTGCTGGAAGGCCTTGTCGTGGTCGGGAGTCCACAGGAATGTCCTCTTGGGGCTCATCAGGGGGTGAAGTGGTTGAGCAGCTGCGGAGATGTCCGACGAAAACTCTGCTAACTGGTTGACGAGACCGATGAAGGACCTCAAGTCGGTGAGGTTAGCAGGGGTGGGAAAATCCGTGATGGCGCGGACCTTTTCCGGGTCAGCTGCGATACCATTCCCTGAGAGGGTGTACCCACAAAAGTCAACTGAAGAGCTGGCCAGAACAAACTTGTCGGCATTTAGGGTAATGCCGTGCTTCCGGCACCTGTTGAGTACCTCGTAGATACGGCAGAGGTGATCCATATAATCCTCGTCGTACACGAGTATGTCGTCGACCACTTTCACGCAGTTTGCCAGACCTTGTAGAGCCATATCACCTCGAAGACAGAAAGCGTCTCCTGTAGCGGCGAATCCCATGGGGCCACGGCAATAACTGTAACGTCCATGCGGGGTGATGAAAGTTGTGAGTGGTCGGTCTTCTTCGGCAAGCTCTATCTGCCAGTATCCACACAAGGCGTCCATCGTCGTGAAGAAGCGCGCCTTCGGGTTCACACTGCGTATAGCTGCAAAGGGCGTGGGAGAAGGGTGAGCAGGACGAGACACCTGGCTGTTGAGCTTGGAGAGGTCAGTGGTGATCCGAACACCACCTTTAGGTTTTGCGACGACAACCATAGGGTGACACCATGGAGACGGGTCATCGCCGGTTGGTGCAATAATTTCTTGGGCGACCATGGAGTCCAGCTCGTTTTTGACCGCCTCGCGGAAGGCCAGGGGAACCAGTCGAGGGGTGTAAATAGCGAAGGGCTTCGCGTCGTCCCTCAGGTGGATCCTCATGGGGGGACCTGCCATCTTCTTGAGAGGCTTGGATTCCAGAGCGGACTTGGTCACCAGAACGTCGCTGAATTCCTTCAGGAAGTACTTCCGAGCATCCGAAGGAGAGGTGTCACTGGCAAGAGGCAGGGATAGGGCGGCAGCAGGGTCGTTGCTGCTCCCTTTTTGCACCCTGTTGGCGTGTTTTACCTCAAGAATAGGTTTGGGGAAGTCCTGGGAGATGATGGCCAACTCTTGACAATGTCTGTAGGACAGCAAAGGAGTCGGGACACCGTTATGCACATCAATCCAGGCTTGACACGACCTGTTGCCAAAGGTGACTTGTGCTTGGAGTGAACCCAGGGCCGGGGTCATCTGTGAACCATCTGCCATAAAGCGGAGATCCTTGGGGGGCGGTCCTAGATCACTTGGAGAGAGCCCCAAGCATTGCAAATGCTGGGGACCGATGACTGTAGCATCAGCGCCGGTGTCGGGCAACATCTGAAGACGGGATGACACACTGCGGTAGGTCACAATGACACTGATGTACTGGGGGACTTTGGTCCTGGGACACGGGGGGGAACACACATTCCTAATATGGCTCGAGCGTTGTCCAGGGTCGTCATGCTTCTGATTGGAAGACTGTGGGCGGCCCTCTCTGGTGGAAGGGAGCTGAAGCTTCCGCCGACGCTGTCCCTTGGGTTTGTTGGTAGGGCAACACTTGTCATAGTGGCCCAGACGACCGCACACGTTGCACTGGACGCGTTTAGCTGGGCACCGTACTATGAGTGACCAGTGGCCCTTACGGTCACAACTGTTGCAGGTAGACTGAGCAGCTGGACACACCTGTGTTCCGTGCTGCTTACCACAGTTGTTGCAAAATGAACCGGGCGTGGACGTGGTGGGCGAAGGCGTAGGAACAGACTTCTTGTCGTTGTACCGGGACACAGCGCGTACAGCTGTAGGGGGAGCTCGGATGGCAGAGGTGGCACACCTGGCAGCCTCATAGGAGCGACATACCGTCAACATATCCTGAAGAGAAGAGGAAGAGTCGAGGGAGGTGAGGCGTTGGACAAGTTCCTCGTCCTTAACACCCATCACGATCACCTGCTTCAACTGGGTCTCCTCGCACTGCTGGTGGTGGCCTAGACATATATCTACCTCTTCCGAGGCTCTCTTAAGACGTACATAAAAGGCGTCAAAAGTCTCACCCTCCATCTGTCTGCAGCTAAACAATTCCCTCCTGCGCAGAGCTTCATTCTGCTGTCCTTTGATGTGCCGTTGTAGAATGTCCAGTACCTCCTCTACATACAGCGAAGAGGTCGGAGGTACCTGCAGCGTATGTTCTAAGACACGCTGAACTTCCAAGGACAGGCACATACGCAGCTGGATGAGTTGTTTAGGCTGTGACAAACTCTGGAGATCCACCATTGTAGCATAATCAGTCCACCGTCGCCGCCATTCACGAAGAGTCTGGAAATTCACATCAGGCTTCAAGATGGGCGGTGTTTGAGCAGCTGCTTTAGGTGGGGCTGGTGGGCGTGAAGAGAGCATTGATGAGGTATCTGAACCGTTCAGTACCGAGGCAGTGTTAGAGCCAGGGGCTTGGTTAACAGTGAGGCGAGATATCAAAGCTTCAAACCGTGCACTGTCTTCCAATCTCCGTTGGTGGTCTCGTTCTGCCTCTGCTTGCCTTCTGTGTTCATCCGCCACACGTCTGTTAGCTTCATCCTCGCGCCTTTCATCTCTCATAAACTTCATTAAAGCAATTATCTCTGGAGACAACGCTGAATATCGAGGTGAAGGGCTGCGCGATGTTGTGGGATCTGGAGCGTCATGGTCAGCCTGGTCATCCATCTCTGCGGAGCTATCATCCGACTGACTCATCCGGACGCTGGCTCCACGGCTACGTAAGGCACGAGACATAACTACTTCATCTGTGTACTGTGTCTAAATCAGTGTTGACCGGTCAGCCCGTCGTATCAACAAGATCTCAGACAAAAAATTAATTAAATACACAGATAAGTAGATTATATATATAAAATATATATAAGGGAGCCGCCGCGGTCAGTGAGTGTTAGTACATGTATGTGTGTGTGCGCGCGTCTGGGTGGGAGCAGTCTTCTCGAGCTGTGAGGGGGGTGGAGAAGACGACTAGCGGCAGTTACCCTCCAGGCTTCGCGAGGGGAGGTGTACTGAAGTCTACTCCTTACAAATGCCCAGAACATGCCGTGTACCTTGGGAATCCTTTAGAACAAGGTCACACATGAATGGCACGAAACACCCAATGCACTAAACACTTCACAGAAAATCACTGTCACTGACACTGCTCAAAGTTGCTAAATTCTTCGAGGAGGGGTGGCGGGTGACACAGGGCAAGGGGTCCATAAGCCGGCTTTCCACAAACTTTGCACTGTCACTCGTAATTATCCAGTAAAACCGGTTCACTGCGCCATGTTCAATGTTCTGGGTAATAAGTTCAATATACAGGAGCGAACACAAACACCTGTATAGATTTTGTAGGTTCTATTTACTGGATAAGAGATATGTACACAAGGGGAGTACCGCTCCTCAACCTGTCTGCTTGTCAACTGCTCTATAGACGACGTATGGCAAGTGAGACATTGACAGCTTCCATACGTCGCCAGGCACATTAATTAAGCATGTGGGACATGGTAATAACATTGCCACACGCTGCTAGCTAGGCTGAATAAATAATATATATAAATGGAGCACATACATCATATACATACATAATATATAATACAGCATACATAATACAGAATATACATACAACATTGTTATTATTATCCACTCTGTATCTGTGTTTTTCTGGTTAAATAAACTGTTTCAATATTAATATATCAGTATGAACATGTGGCCAAGGTGGGCATACCTGTGGCTAAAGGAGTGTACCTGTGGCCAAGGTGGGCATACCTGTGGCTAAAGGAGTGTACCTGTGGCCAAAGGAGCATACCTGTGGCCAAAGGAGCGTACTTGTGGCCAAGGGAGCATACCTGTGGCTAAGGTGAGCATAACTATGGCCAAGTGGAACCTACCTGTGGCCAGGGTGAGCATAACTCTGGCCAAGTGGACCATACTGTACCTGTAAAAAAAATGATAATATTAGACTCTGTCTCTATCACAACCTCTCCTGCATGAACAACTTACTGTAATAATAATAATAATAACAATAATAATAATAATAATAATAATAATAACAATAATAATAATAATAATAATAATAATAATAATAATAATAATAATAATACTGTGATGATGATATATATATATATATATATATATATATATATATATATATATATATATATATATATATATATATATATATATATATATATATATATATATATATATATATATATATATATATATATATATATATATATATATATATATACTGTATATATACTGTATATATATATATATATATATATATATATATATATATATATATATATATATATATATATATATATATATATATATATATATATCTTGATAAAATCACACGGAAAATGGAAACAACGGAGTACCTTAGCTTATCCACGTTTTCATTGTGGAATTTACGAATATATATATATATATATATATATATATATATATATATATATATATATATATATATATATATATATATATATATATATATATATATATATATATATATATAAAACAAAGAAGTATGTGTGTGTGTCCGCACGAGAATCTCGGAACTAGTTTACCGATCTGTAGATGGATGGTGTTATATGTAGTGATGATGATGGATCGTGTTATATGTAGTGATGATGGATGATGTTATATGTAGTGATGATGGATGTTGTTTTATGTAGTGATGATGGGTGGTGTTATATGTCGTGATGATGGATGGTGTTATATGTAGTGATGATGGATGTCGTTACATGTAGTGATAATGGGCGGTGTTATATGAAGCGCTTGTGAGACCTCACCTGGATTACGCAGTTCAGTTCTGGTCACCGTATTACAGAATGGATATAGAATCATTGGAAAGAATCCAGAGGAGAATGACAAGACTAATCCCGGGCATGAGGAACCTTGAATACAGAGACAGGTTAAAGCATCTTAATTTGCACTCCCTCGAGAGACGTAGAGTGAGGGGCGACATGATAGAGTTGTATAAATGGAAGTCAGGGTTAAACAAACGGGACATTACAAAGGTACTCAAACTATCCAACCAGGAGCGAACTCGTAACAATGTTTTTAAATTAGACAAATTTAGATTTCGGCGTGAAATAGGTTAACACTGGTTTGGAAACAGAGTAGTGGATGAATGGAACAAGCTACCAAATATCATCATTAACTCGAATACGCTGGATAACTTCAAACATAGGTTGGATGCTTATATGAGCAATAGGGGTTGGGTATAAACGGGACTGCCCAGTATGGGTCAATAGGCCCGCTGCAGTTTCCTCCATTCTTATGTTCTTATGTTCTATGATGGATGGTGTTATATGTAGTGATGATGGGTGGTGTTATATGTAGTGATGATGGATGATGTTACATTTAGTGATGATGGGCGGTGTTATATGTAGTGATGATGGATGGTGTTGTATGTAGTGATGATGGATGTTATCACATGTAATGATGATGGGCGGTGTTATATGTAGTGATGATGGATGGTGTTATATGTAGTGATGATGGATGGTGTTATATGTAGTGATGATGGATGATGTTATATGTAATGATGATGGGCGGTGTTATATGTAGTGATGATGGATGGTGTTATATGTCGTGATAATGGATGGTGTTATATGTAGTGATGATGGGCGGTGTTATATGTAGTGATGATGGGTGGTGTTATATTTATGTGACCCATGTCTCGCTACTATATAACAGGGTGGGGAGGACCACTGCACGATATACGTGCAACTTTGTAAATAATTCCAGCTCCCTACAGCTGAAGACACTGTTTCAGAGTCCGCCAAAGGCTTGAGATGCACAACTGATCTGATGCTGAATCTCTTCATCGATGTCCTCGGTGATGGGCAGGTGGGAGTCGAGATACCGAAAGTGGGTAACATTAGAGAGGGTAGTACCGTTAAGATGGATGGATGGTGGAGGTGTGTCTGAACAATGGGCAAGTTGAAAGAAAATCTGAGTCATTCGTATATTCACCTCAAGGCCAAAGTGAGCATACGCATCTGCGATGGTGTTCAGGATCTCCTGTAGGTCGCGTTCAGTGTGAGCGACAAGGGTGAGGTCGTCTACATACTGAAGCTCAGTAATGGAAGCTGCAGACACCTTTATTCCTGCCTGGAGTCGTCTTCTGTTGAAAAGATCCTTCATCCGGTACTCGATGTCCACCCCACTGGCTAGATTGGCACTGGCACGAGTAAGGAAGGCAGCAAAGAAAGTGGAAAAGAGAGTTGGAGCCAGAACACACTCTTGTTTAACCCCTGTTTGGATGAGGAAGAACTCTAACTGGATGCTGTTGTGCAGGACACTGCCGTTCATGCCATCGTGGAGTTGCCTCACAATGGCGATGAATTTTGGTGTGCAGCCAAAATGGCTGAGGGACCACCAGAGGGCTTCCCTGTTGACTGAGTCGAAGGCCCTGGTTAGGTCAATGAAAGCCATGTACAGGTCACGACTGTAATAGGCCCCTGTCTCATCAACAGAACGTATTATATAAATGGGTCAATACATCTGATATTATATTCAGATTCACCACCCTGTAACTTTCCACTGTCTATGAGTAAGACATGAGATTGACACGTGAGCGGGCAACTTACCCAAGAGGGCGAGACCCATAGCTCAGCATTTCTGTAAGCACGCACTGCGATGCCCCTAAGCTTCAGTAGCTCACCTCAAGTCATATCGTAAGGACGTGACCTAACGTTTATCATACATAAACGCCGTCCCTTTCTCATTCACTCCTAGACAGTGAGACTTACGGTTGATATACACTCAGGAATTATATCTACAACCTTTTATAATAAAACAAAGGAACTACCGTTTGGGTTTCGTTACTTAAAACCCAAATATAAATATGGTGAACGGACTGGTTAATTGGACAAGCAGCCGATTCACGACGCTGTTCTCTGCAATTTTCCTGTATCTGACGGGCAGCAAAGATAATGTCAGTGGTGCCACGTGATGGTCTAAAGCCACATTGAGATTGTTGGAGGAAGTTTTCCGCCTCAGGAAGAAGTCTTGTTTAGGAGGACTCGGGCGATAATCTTGCCAGCTACAGACAGCAAGATCCGCTGTAGTTGCCACAGTTTGATCGGTCTCCCTTGTTCTTATAAATATTGACGATGGAGGCGTCTTTAAGAGCTTGGGGGATTTCCTCCTTTTCCCATATATTCTCCAGGAGAGAGTGGAGACGGCTGGTGCAGAGGTTCTCCTGCTTTATACACCTCGGCTAGGATTCCATCAGGCCCCGAGGCTTTATTATTTTTCATATGTTTGATGACAGTAGCTACCTCATCCAGGGATGGAGGATAGCTGAGGTGGGTCAGCTCTGGATGCTGAAGGACCTGCTGGGTATTCAGGACATCCACATCGATGTTTCGGTTGAGCAGTGAATGGTACTGCTCTTTGCATCGCTGAATGAGGCCTTCTTTGTCTTTAATTAGAGAGTTACCATAGGATGAGCGGAGGGGGGCTGTGCCACGAATGATTGGCCCCAAAAACAGCTTTAGCGGAATTGAAAAATTCGCGCATCTTGTGCTGATATGCAAATTTTTATCATTCACATGCTTTATTTTTAAACCAGTCGTTTTTTAGATTGATAAGTTCCCGCTGGGCCGCTGCTTTCTTCTTGCGGAAGGTATCAGCTTTGGTCCGAGAGTGAGGGTTGTTCTGCCAGTCAGTTAAAGCTGGTCCAGCCTGGGCCCACGAGGCACCCAGTTACCGTGTGTTGCTAAGAGGAGGCACAGTAAGAGTCTTGATGGTGAAGAGGCTGCGTACTGGCAGGGGAAGACTTATGCAAGTGCCTTCCCTGTTCGCCACGAGGGCTGGAGTGGCAGTAGCTGAAAACGAGAGGGAGCAAGGAGCAAGCAGTGCTTGCACCTTATCAATGACATAATGCTGCCACACTAAACGCATTTCACCATTGTGTGCAAACACACATACACAACAATACTCTCACAACACACACACAACACACTCACACACCAATATCACACACACATACACATACACACCCATAACACACACACGCACACACACACACCCATAACACACATAAACACACACTCACACACACACACACACACTACATCCTTGACCACCGAAGGGTCAAGACGTACCTGGCGCTCCTCTCGAAGCAGCCAGGTCAACTGTATGTTGGCCCATACCAACTCCCTCCCTGAACCCTCCTCCCCACCGGAATATCAACATATTCTCGCCAGAAGTTACTATTTCATTTAGGAAAGAATGGAACCAGTGTTAAACAGAGGTGAACAGTGGTGAACAGTGCTGTCAGTGAGAACAACTCAACAGTAACAGTGGTACCCAAGTTGACCTTCACACAGTGAGGTCCCAGGTACCAGTGATACAACCCCGTGAGACCCAACAACCAGCGATGTGTAAATCCGTCTACGATAGGAAGGCTGGGACCTCACTCATACTAACACCATCTGTGAGGGAATTACTACACCACGTGAGACCCCTCATAACACACCATGTGAAGGGTTACTACACACCACGTGAGCCTCATAACACACCATTTTGAGGAATTCACACCGTGAGGCCCCTCATAACACCATCTGTGAGGGAATTACTACACGTGAGGCCCTCATAACGCCATCTGTGAGGGAATTACTACACCGTGAGGCCCCTCATAACACCATCTGTAGGGAATTACTACACATGAGGCCCTCATAACACCATCTAGGAGAGTTACACTACGTTTTGTTGTTCAACACCTACATTAATCTGTTGTTCACTGTATGTTCTTTACCTTCTCTAATGAGCTGTTAACCACCAATGTAATAAGTCATTTATGTCAATGTATATTTTCAGCCTTCGGCTGCAGAACTTTCAATAAACCGTCATATTATATTATTATTATTACACACACACACACACACACACACACACACACACACACACATAACACACACACACACACACACACACACAAACACACACACACACACACACACACACACACACACACACACACATAACACACACATACACACACACACCTGTACACATACACACACACTCACACACACACACACACACCATAACACACACACACACACACACACACACACACACACACACACACACACACACATACCCATAACACACACACATACACACACACATAACACACACACACACACACACCCTATACACACATACCATAACACATACACACACACACACACACACACACACACACACACACACACACACACACACTCTATACACACACATTACACACACTGTACACACACACACACACACACACACACACACACACACACACACACACACACACACACACACACACACACACACACACACCCATACACACACACACACAGTATCTTTGACAAAATGAAAGCAACACTTTCACTAGACATGAGAGAGACAACAGGGGGCAGCAAACGTTACTTCTCCCAACAAACTCACGATACAAGAACGTAAACAGAGGTGGTGGGAGACAGTTGGTGCGGATGTGGACAATGTGAAATGGTGTGAAGTGTAACAGTGGTCGGCTGTGGTGGCCGGAGATGTTGGTGTTAGTCGAATATTTTGTGTGGATGAGCTGCTGCTGCAGCACTAGATGTAGCCATCCACATGTGCAACATCTGTGAACAACTCTGACGGTCCCGTATCGGCCTCTTTCGTCACCTCAAAACTCACCAATGAAGGTGAAATCCCTAATAGCTCATATCATTGTATCATAGCTGCGGCTCAGCTAACTCAAAACAGCTAGGGTAGCTACTTATGTACTAGGATAATTAATTTTAAGGTAATAAAATGGAGGCGAAGGTGTGGCTATTGGGGGAAGCTGGAGGAGTTTATAAAAAAGTAATAGTAGTGGTAGTAGTACGTGGTAGGAGGTCATGATGGTGGTAGGAGGGCATGATGGTGGGAGGAGGTCTGTGGTGGTGGTAGAAGTCATGATGGTGGTAGGAGGTCATGATGGTGGTAGGAGGTCATGATGGTGGTAGAGTCATGATGGTGGTGAGGAGTGCATGTGGTGGTAGGAGGTCATGAGTGGTGGTAGGGAGATCATGATGGTGATAGGAGGTCATGATGGTGGTAGGAGGTCATGATGGTGGTGAGAGTCATGATGGTGGTAGGAGAATCATGGTGGTGGTAGGAGTCATGGTGGTGGTAGGGAGGTCATGATGGTGGTAGGGAGGTCATGATGGTGGTAGGGGTATGATGGTGGTAGGAGGTGTGATGTGGTAGGAGGTCATGGGGGTGGTAGGAGGTCATGATGGTGAGGAGGTCATGGTGGTGGTAGGAGGTCATGATGGTGGTGGTGGGTCATGATGGTGGTAGTAGGTCTAATGGGGTAGGTAATGATGGTGGTAGTAGGTCATGATGGTGGTAGGAGGTCATGATGGTGGTGAGAGGTCATGGTGGTGGTAGGTCATGATGGTGGTAGGGGGGTCATGATGGGGTAGGAGGTCATGATGGTGGTAGTGGAGTCATGACGGTGGTAGGAGGTCATGGTAGTGGTAGGTCATGATGGTGGTAGGAGGTCATGATGGTGGTGAGTGGTGTGATGGTGGTAGGAGGTCATGAGTGGGTAGGGAGGTCATGATGGTGGGGAGGTAGGGAGGTCATGGTGGTGGTAGGTCATGAGGTGGTAGTGGGTCATGATGGTGGTAGGAGGTCAGCATGGTGGTGGGAGGTCATGATGGTGGTGAGGTCATGGTAGTGGTAGGTCATGATGGTGGTGGGAGGACATAGTGATGATGGGTCATGGTGGTGGTAGGAGGTCATGATGGTGGTAGGAGGTCATGACGGTGGTAGGAGTCATGGTAGTGGTAGGTCATGATGGTGGTAGGGAGTCATGGTGGTGGTAGGTCATGATGGTGGTAAGGTCATGATGGTGGTAGGTGGTCATGATGGTGGTAGAGTCATGGAGTGAGTAGGAGGTCATGAGGCGTGGTAGGAGGTCATGGTGTGGTAGGTCATAGGAGTAGTAGTAGAGTCATGATGGTGGTAGGAGGTCAGCATGGTGGTAGGAGGTCATGATGGTGGTAGGAGGTCATGATGGTGGTAGGAGGTCTGGTGGTGGTAGAGATGTCATGATTGTCATGGGAGGTCATGAGTAGTGGTAGGTCATGATGGTGGTAGGAGTCATGATGGTGGTAGGAGGTCATGATGGTGGTAGGAGGTCATGATGGTGGTAGGAAGTCATGTGGTGGTAGGTCATGATGGTGGTAGTAGGTCATTTTGGTGGTAGGTCATGATGGTGGTAGGAGGTCATGGTGGTGGTAGAAGGTCATGATGGTGGTAGGAAGTCATGATGATGGTAGGAGGTCAGAAATGGTGGTGAGGTCATGATGTTGGTTGGAGGTCTCATGGTAGTGGTAGGTCACGATGGTGGTAGGAGGACATGGTAGTGGTAGGTCATGGTGGTGGTGAGTCGCATGAGTGGTGGTAGTAGGTCATGATGGTGGTAGGAGGTCATGATGGTGGTAGGAGGTCATGATGGTGGTAGGAGATTATGGTAGTGGTAGGTCATGATGGTGGTGGGGTCATGATGGTGGTAGGAAGTCATGGTAGTGGTAGGTCATGATGGTGGTAGGGGTCATGATGGGGTGGGAGGTCATGATGGTGGTAGTAGGTTGATGGTGGTAGGGGTCATGGTGGTGGTAGGTCATGATGGTGGTAGGAGGTCATGATGGTGGTAGGAGGTCATGATGGTGGTAGGGGTCATGGTAGTGGTAGGTCATGAGTGGTAGTAGGTCATGATGGTGGTAGGAGGTCAGGATGGTGGTAGGAGAGCATGATGGTGGTAGGAGGTCGTGATGGTGGTAGGAGGTCATGGTGGTGGTAGAATGTCATGATGGTGGTGGAGGTCGGGTGGTAGTGGTAGGTCGCGATGGTGGTAGGAGGTCGTGATGGTGGTAGGAGGTCATGGTGGTGGTAGGAGGTGAGAGGACAGGTAGGAGGTCGCGGTGTGGTAGGTCGCGATGGTGGTAGATCATTGGTGGTATCGCGATGGTGGTAGGAGGTCGGCGGTGATGGTAGGAGGTCATGATGGTGGTTGGAGGTCGCGATGGTGGTAGGATAACGGTGGTAGGAGGTCATGATGGTAGTAGGTAAGGTAGGAGGGGGTGGTAGGAGGTCATGATGGTGGTAGTAGGTCGCGAATGTGGTAGGAGGTCTGCGGTAGTGGTAGGGTCATGATGGTGGTAGTAGGTCATTTGGTAGGGTCAGGATGGTGGTAGGGAAGTCGCGATGATGGTAGAGTCGCGATGGTGGTAGGAGGTCGTGATGGTGGTAGGAGGTCACGGTGGTGGTAGAGGTCGCGATGGTGGTAGTAGGTCGCGGTGGTGGTAGGATATCGCGGTAGGTATAAGGCGATGGTGGTAGGAGGTCGCGATGGTAGGAGGTCGGGATGGGTAGGAGGTCGCGATGGTGGTAGGGAGGTCGCGGTAGTGGTAGGTCGATGGTGGTGGGAGGTCATTTGGTGGTAGGTCGCGATGGTGGTAGGAGGTCACGGTGGTGGTAGGAGGTCACGATGGTGGTAGGAAGTCGTGATGATGGTAGAGCATGATGGTGGTAGGAGTGCATGATGGTGGTAGGAGGTCGCGGTGGTGGTAGAGTCGCGATGGTGTAGTAGGTCGCAGAAGGTGGTAGGAGGTCAGGTGGTAGTGGTGGGACATGATGGTAGGAGGTCAGTGATGTGGTTAGAGGTCGCGACGTAGTAGGAGGCTGCGGTGGTGTAGGAGGTCATGATGGTGGTAGGAGGTCGCGATGGTGGTAGGAGGCTGCGAAGGTGATAGAGTCGCGATGGTTGTAGGATCATGGATGGTGGGTAGGAGGTCGCGATGGTGGAGGAGGTCGCAGTGGTAGGGAGTCATGATGGTGGTAGGCAATGGTGGTAGAGGTCGCGGTGGTAGAAGGGGTCATGATGGTGGTAGTAGGTCGCGATGGTGGTAGGAGGTCATGGTAGTGGTGAGGTCACGAGGTAGGAGGACATGGTAGTGGTAGGTCGTATCAGGAATGAGGTCATGGTGTATGGTAATGCCGCGGTGGTGTAGGAGGTCATGATGGTGGTAGGGAGGCTCGATGGTGGTAGGAGGTCGTGGTAGTGGTAGGGCATAATGGTGGTAGGAGGTCAATGGTGGTAGGAGGTCATGATGGTGGTAGGAGGTCGCGATGGTGGTAGGAGGTCGCGGTGGTGGTAGGAGGTCGCAGGATAGGAGGTCATGATGGTGGAAGTCGCGATGATGGTGGAGGTCGCGGTAGTGGTAGAGGTCGCGGTGGTGGTAGGTCGCGATTGGTAGGAAGTCGCGATGGTGGTAGGAGATCGCGGTAATGGTAGGAGGTTCGCGGTGGTGGTAGGTCATGATTGGTAGGTCGTGATGGTGGTAGGAGTCAGTGATGGTGGTAGAGCTATGATGGTGGTAGGAGGTCGCGATGGTGGTAGGAGGTCACGGGGTGGTAGAATGTCGTGATGGTGGTAGGAGGTCATGGTAGTAGTAGGTCGATGAGTGTGTAGGAGGTCATGATGGTGGTAGTAGGTCATGCTGATGGTAGGAGGTCGCGGAGGTGGTAGGAGGTCGCAGGTGGAAGGTCGCGATGGTGGTAGTAGGTCATTTTGGTGGTAGGTCATGATGGTGGTAGGAGGTCATGATGGTGGTAGGAGGTCAGAGTGGATGGTAGGGAGGTCATGATGGTGGTAGGAGGTTCAGTGATGGTGGTAGGAGGTCGCGTGATGGTGGTAGGAGATCGCGGTGGTGGTGGTGGCGGTGGTGGTAGGAGGTCGCGATGGTGGTAGGTCAGTGATGATGGTGGGTGAGGTCGCGATGGTGGTAGGAGGTCGCGATGGTAGGGAGGTCGCGATGGTGGTGGTGAGGTCGCGGTAGTGGTAGGATCGCGATGGTGGTAGTAGGTCATTTTGGCGGTAAGTCGCGTTGGTGGTGGAGGTCGCGGTGGTGATAGGTCGCGATGATGGTAGGAAGTCGCGATGATGGTAGAGGTCATGATGGTGGTGGAGGTCGCGATGGTGGTAGGAGCGGTGGTGGTAGGAGGTCGCGATGGTAGGAGTCGTGAGGTGGTGGAGGTCGTGGTAGTGGTAGGACATGATGGTAGTAGGAGGTCATCAGGTGTAAGAGGTCATGATGGTAGGAGATCGCGGTGGTGGTAGGGAGGCTTGATAGGCAGGAGGTCGCGATGGTGGGAAAGAGGTCATTAATGTGATAGGAGGTCAGTGATGGTTGTAGAGTCATGATGGTGGTAGAGGTCATGATGGTGGTGGAGGTCGTGGGGTAGAGAGGTCGCGATGGTAGGGGAGGTCAGTGGTAGTGGTAGGGGCGATAGGTAGAGACATGGTAGTGGTAGGTCGCGATGGTGGAAGGAGATCGTGAGGGTAGGTCGCGTGGTGGGTGGTAGGGGGTTCGATGGTGGTAGGAGGTTGCAGGTGGTAGGGCATGATGGTGGTAGGGGAAGACATGGTAGTGAAGGTCGCGATGGTGGGTAGGCGGTCGTAGTGGTTGGTCGCGGTGGTGGTAGAGGTCGCGATTGTAGAGGTCGCGACAGGGGTTGGAGGTCGCGATGGTGGTAGGTCATGATGGTGGTAGGAGGTCTGGATGGATGTAGGAGGTCAAGATGGTGGAGGTCGCGGTGGTGGTAGGAGGTCGGTGAGGTTGTAGGAGATGGTAGTGGAGAGGTCGCGATGGTGGTAGTAGACGCGATGGTGGTAGGAGGTCGCGATAGGTAGTAGGTCGCGATGGTGGTAGGAGGTCAAGGTAGTGGTAGGTCGCGATGGTGGTAGGAGGTCGCGGTAGTGGTAGTTCGCGGTGGTAGGAGGTCATGATGGTAGCGGACGGTGAAGGAGGTCGCGTAGTGGTAGGTCGCGATGGTGGTAGGAGTGGCGTGATGGTGGTAGGAGGTCATGGTGGTGGTAGTTGGTCATGATGATGGTAGTAGGTCGCGATGGTGGTAGGAGGTCGTGGTAGGTAGTCACGATGGTGTAGAAGGACATGGTGGTAGGTCATGACGTGAAGGAGGTCGCGGTAGTGGTACGTCAGTGGTGGTGTGGTGGGTCTTGATGGTGGTAGGAGGTCTGATGGTAGGAGGTCGCGGTAGTGGTAGGGCATGATGGTGGTAGGAGGTCGCGATGGTGGTAGGAGGTCATGGATGGTGGTAGGAGGTCGCGACGGTGGTAGGAGACTGCGGCGGTGGTAGGAGGTCATGGTGGTGGAGAGGAGGTCATGATGGTGGTAGGAAGTCGCGATGATGGTAGGGAGGTCGCGGTAGTGGTAGGAGGTCGCGGTGGTGGTAGGTCGTGATGGTGGTAGGGAAGTCGCGATGGTGGTAGGAGATCATGGTAGTGGTAGGAGGTTCATGGTGGTGGTAGGTCAGTGATGGTGGGTAGGTCATGATAGGTAGGAGGTCATGATGGTGTAGGAGCCTGATGGTGGTAGGAGGTCATGATGGTGGTAGGAGGTCATGGGTGGGTAGAATGTCATGATGGTCAGAGGTCGCGGTAGTAGTAGGTCACATGGGAGGTAGGAGGTCATGATGGTGGTAGTGGGAGGTCGTGGTGATGGTAGGAGGTCATGATGGTGGTAGGAGGTCATGGTAGGTGGGAAGGTCATGATGGTGGTAGTAGGTCATGTTGGTGGTAGGTCGTGATGGTGGTAGGAGGTCATGATGGTGGTAGGAGGTCAGAGATGGTAGGAGGTCATGATGGTGGTAGGAGGTTGATGATGGTGGTAGGAGGTCGCGATGGTAGGAGATCGCGGTGGTGGTAGGAGGTCATGGTGGTGGTAGGAGGTCATGATTGTAGGTCATGATGGTGGTAGGAGGTCATGATGGTGGTAGGAGGCCATGGGTGGTAGGAGGTCATGATGGTGGTAGGAGGTCATGGTAGTGGTAGGTCATGATGGTGTAGTATGGGAGGTAGGCTGCGATGATGGTAGGAAGTCATGATGGTGGTAGGAGGTCATGATGGTGGTAGGAGGTCATGATGGTGGTAGGAGTCATGGTGTGGTAGGAGGTCAGTGATGGTGGTAGTAGGTCGCAAAGGTGGTAGGAGGTCGTGGTAGTGGTGGGACATGATGGTGGTAGGAGGTCATGGTGGGTAAGAGGTCATGATGGCAGTAGGAGGTCATGGTGGTGTAGGAGGTCATGATGGTGGCAGGAGGTCATGATGGTGGAGAGGTCACAATGTGGTAGGAGGTCATGATGGTGGTAGGAGGTGATGATGGTGGTAGGAGGTCATGATTGTAGGAGGTCGTGGTGGTAGGAGGGGTCATGATGGTGGTAGGAGGTCATGGTAGTGGTAGGGCATGATGGTGGTAGGAGGACATGGTAGTGGTAGGTCGCGATGGTGGTAAGATGGGGTGGTCATGGTGGTGGTAGGGGTCTTGATGGTGGTAGGAGGCTGCGGTAGTGGTAGGGCTTGATGGTGGTAGGAGGTCACATGGTAGTGGAAGGTCATGGATGGGTAGGAGGTCATGGTAGTGGTAGGTCATGGTGGTGTAGGAGGTCGCGATGGGTAGGAGGCTGCGACAGGGGTTGGAGGTCATGACGGTGGTAGCTGGGTGATGGTGGTAGGAGGTCCAAGGATAGAGAGGAGGTCAAGATGGTGGTAGGAGGTCATGGTGGTGGTAGGAGGTCATGATGGTGGTAGGAGGTCATGGCAGTGGTAGATCATGATGGTGGTAGTAGGTCATGGTGGTGGTAGGAGGTCATGATGGTGGTAGTAGGGTCATGATGGTAGGAGGTCGGTAGTGGTAGGTCATGATGGTGGTAGGAGGTCGCGGTAGTGGTGGTAGTCTGCGGTGGTGGTAGGAGGCATGATGGAGGTAGGTCGCGATGGTGGTAGGAGTCGTGCAGGTGGTGGAGGTCATGGTGATAGGGAGGTCATGATGGTGGTAGGAGGTCATGGTGGTGGTAGAATGTCATGATGGTGGTAGGAGGCTGGGTAGTAGGTAGATCGCGATGGTGGTAGGAGGTCCTGATGGTAGGAGGTCAGTAGGTGGGATAGGAGGTCGCGGTGGTGGTAGAATGTTGCGATGGTGGTAGGGAAGTCGCGTTAGTGTAGTTCAGATGGTGGTAGGAGGTCGCGATGGTGGTAGGAGGTCGTGGTGGTAGTAGGTCGCGATGGTGGTAGTAGGTCATGTTGTGGCAGGTCGCGATGGTGGTAAGAGGTCATGGTGGGTAGGAGGTCGCGATGGTGGTAGGAGGTTAGAGTGATGGTAGGAGGTCATGATGGTTGTAGAGGTTCATGATGGTGGTAGGAGGTCATGATGTAGTAGGAGTGCCCATGGTGGTGGTAGGAGGTCATGATAGTATTAGGAGGTCGCGATGGTGGTAGTAGGTCATGATGGTGGTAGGAGGTCATCATGGTGGTTGGGATAGTCATGTAAGTGGTCACGATGGGTAGGAGGACATGGTAGTGGATGGTCGTGATGGTGGTAGGAGGTCAGGTAGTGGGTATGTCAGGTGGTGTAGGAGGTCGCGATGGTGGTAGTAGGTCGCGATGGTGGTAAGATAATGATGGTGGTAGTAGGTCATGATGGTGGTAGGAGGTCGCGATGGTGGTAGGCTGCGATGATGGTAGTAGGTCTGCGATGGTGGTAGGAGGCGATGTGGTAGGAGGTCATGGTGGTGGTAGGTCAGTGTTGGTAGGAGGCATGATGGTGGTAGGAGGTCGCGAAGTGGTAGGAATTATAGTAGTGGTAGGCTTGCGATGTGGTAGGAGTCAAGTAGTGGTGAGGTCATGATGGTGGTAGGTCAGTATGGTGGGTAGGAGACGGCGTGGTAGGTCAGTGATGGTGGAGGAGGTCGCGATGGTGGTAGGAGCAGATGGTGGTAGGAGGTCGCGGTGGAGTGAGGAGGTCAGATGGTGGTAGGAGGTCGGTAGTGGTAGGTCATGAGGAGGTGGTAGGTCGCGAGGAGGGGGAGTAGGTCGCGATGGTGGTGGAGGTCGTGATGGTGGTAGGAGGTCGCGATGGTGGTAGGAGGTCGCGAGTGGTAGTGAGGTCATGGTGGTGGTAGGTCGGAAGGGCAGGATGGTGGTGGTGGTGTCGCGATGGTGGTAGGAGGTCGCGATGGTGGTAGGAGGTCACGGGGTGGTAGAAGGTCGCGATGGTCGGTGGAGGTCGCGGTAGTGGCGAGGAGAGGTCGGATGGTGGTAGGAGGTCGCGGTGGTGTAGGAGGTCGCGATGGTGTAGGAGGTCGCGGTAGTGAAGGTCGCGATGGTGGTAGTAGGTCATGATGGTGGTAGGGCCGCGATGGTGGTAGGAGGTCGCGATGGTGTAGGAGGTCAGAGGGTGGTAGGAGGTCAGTGATGGTAGGAGGGTCAGTGATGGTGGTAGGAGGCTGCGATGGTGGTAGGAGGTGGTGGCAGGAGGTGTGGTGGTGTAGGAGGTCATGATTAGGTGCGATGGTGGTAGGAGTCATGATGGTGGTAGGAGGAGGTCAGTGATGGGAGTGGTGTAGGTCATGATGGTGGTAGGTGGGTGAATGATGTGTTGGAGGTCATGGTGGTGAAGGAGGTCAGTGATGGTGGTAGATGTAGGAGGTCATGATGGTGGTAGGAGGCTGTGATGGTGGTAGGAGGTAGGGAGGTCATGATGGTGGTAGTAGGTCTGAATGGTGGTAGGAGGTCATGGTGGGGATGGTGGAGGGTCATGGTGGTAGAGTCATGGGGTAGGAGGCTGCAGGTGGTAGGAGGTCATGATGGTGGAAATGATGGTGGTAGGAGGTCACAAGGTGATAGGAGGTCATGATGGGTGGTAGGAATGCATGGTGGTAGGAGGTAAATATGGTAGTAGGTCGCGGTGGGGTAGGAGGTCATGATGGTGGTAGGAGGTCGCGGTGGTGGTAGGGCATGATGGTGGTAGGAGGTCATGGTAGTGGTAGGTCGCGATGGTGGAAGGAGGTCGGTAGTGGTAGTGCGGTGGGTGAGGGGCCCGATGGTGGTAGAGGTCGCGATGGTGGTAGTAGGCCGATGGTGGTAGGAGGTCGCGATGATGGTGGTGGGTCGCGATGGTGGTATAACGATGGTGGTAGGAGGTCGCGGTGGTGGTAGGAGGTCTGCGATGGTGGTAGTAGGTCGCGATGGTAGGAGGTCGCGGTGGTGGTAGGTCATGATGGTGGTAGGAGGTCATGATGGTGGTAGGAGGTCATGATGGTGGTAGAGGGTCATGATGGTGTAGTAGGTCATGATGGTGGTAGTAGGTCATGATGGTAAGAGGTCGCGATAGTGGTAGGAGGTCATGATGGTGGTAGGAGGTCGCGATGGTGGTAGGAGGTCATGGTGGTGGTAGTAGGTCTGATGGCGGTGGTAGTAGGTCGCGCGGTGGTAGTAGGTCGCGATGGTGGTAGTAGGTCGCGGTGGTGGTAAGGGGCCGAGATGGTAGTAGGTCGCGGTGGTGGTAAGATGGGTGTAGTATGTCGCAGGTAGAGGTCGTGATGTGGGTAGGAGGTCATGATGGTGGTAGGGTCATGATGGTGGTAGAGGCCATGGTGGTGGTGGGAGGCTGCGATGGTGGTAGTAGGTCGCGGTGGTGGTAGTAGGTCGCGATGGTGGTAGGGTCATGGTGGGTAGGAGGTCATGATGGTGGTAGTAGGTCATGATGGTGGTAGGAGGTCATTGTGGTGGTAGAGGTCGCGATGGTGGTAGGAGGCCATGATGGTGGTAGGGAGGTCGCGATGGTGGGAGAGGTCATGATGGTGGTAGGAGGTGATGTTGGTTGTAGGCTTATGCAGGTCGCGGTGGTGGTTGTAGGTCGCGATGGTGGAAGTAGGTCATGATGGTGGTAGGAGGTCGCGATGGTGGTAGTAGGTCATGGTGGTGGGAAGTAGGTCATGATGGTGGTAGGAGGTCACGATGGTGGTAGTAGGTCGCGATGGTGGTAGGAGGCTGCGATGGTGGTAGGAGGTCGTGATGGTGGTCGTGGTGGGTCGCGATGGTGGTAGGAGGTCGCTGGTGGTGGTAGTAGGTCAGTGATGGTGGTAGTAGGTCATGATGGTGGTAGGAGGTCATGATGGTGGTAGTAGGTCATGATGGTGGTGGAGGTCGCTGGTGGTGGTAGTAGGTCATGATGGTGGTAGTAGGTCATGATGGTGGTAGGAGGTCGCGATGTGTAGGAGGTCGCGATGGGTAGTAGGTCATGATGGTGGGGAGTCACAGGGTAGTAGGTCGCGATGGTGGTAGGTTCGTGGTAAGGAGAGGTCGCGATGGTGGTAGGAGGTCGTGATGGTGGTAGTAGGTCGCGATGGTGGTAGGAGGTCAGTATGGTGGTAGTAGGTCATGATGGTGGTAGTAGGTCTTGATGGTGGTAAGAGGCCGTGATGGTGGTAGAGGTGCAATGGTGGTAGTATGTCCGTCCGTTCTTCCATCTCACCGTTAACTATGGTCCAGAGGCTAACTGGATGTAACATCTTCCTGAGTAGATATAATATAATTAATATAATTTTTCTTTTCTAGTTTTAATTACCTTTTACTTAAACCCCTGTCTCTTGGGTCGATATTCTGTTTCCTATTGTTTCTGGCCCGGTTAGGTTAGGTTAGGTTATCTTAATATTTTTCGTGTTTAAGGATAAGAAAATACTTAAATATGAAGAGATGGTAATAAAATATTACTTTATTATTACTAGAGGATAAGAAATATAAGGTTTAGAATCTCATAACTGATGATTCTGTCGTCTATACATACTGTACACCGCCAAGAAAAACAATATCCTTTTCCCTGTTTGGTTTTGTAAATAAATTATCAATTATAAGGACTTGAATCTTCCCATAAATTGACATTCGTTTCGTTTATACACTCCTAAGTCGGAGTGTGTGGCGACAAGACACTCTCTCTCTCTCTCAATACTTTACATCTGAGAGTATCTCCCAGACGAGAGACGAGCAATTTTATCTCTCACAAGGGTCCAGTTTATGGACCAGGTCGTTACGTCACTATTTAGCTCAGAAGAAAACATGATTTGATGGGTCAGAGAGGATCATTTTATGGCTGAACACGTAGCGCTTTATGGCTCAAGATAGAGTATGATTTTATGGCTCAATAAGTATCACTTTGTGGCTCAGTATTTTGTGTCTCAGAACTTGTCATATTTATTAGTCAGCAAGTTATTATTTAGTAGCTCACAGTGTATCTTTCATGGCTCAAGAGAAGTCCATCAATGGCGGTCAGCATGATTTTATGGCTCAAGTCGGATCATTTGTCAGAGAAAAGCCTAAGTTAGTGTCTCCAGAAGGCAGCTTCACTCTCTTGGGAAAAACAATTCTTTGCCTCAGTGATTTGAGGAGCATTGGTCTTATTAAGGAGCATTTTTGGTCCCATAAAGGAGCATTTACCGTCTTAATAAGGAGCATTAACTGTCTCAATAAGGAACATTTACTGTCCCATAAAGGAGCATTTACCGTCTTAATAAGGAGCATTAACTGTCTCAATAAGGAACATTTACTGTCTCAATAAGGAACATTTACTCTCAATAAGGAACATTTACTCTCTCAATAAGGAACATTTATTGTCTCAATAAGGAACATTTACTGTCTCAATAAGGAACATTTACTGTATCAATAAGGAACATTTACTGTCTCAATAAGGAACATTTATTGTCTCAATAAGGAACATTTACTGTCTCAATAAGGAACATTTACTGTCTCAATAAGGAACATTTCTTTCTTCAATAAGGAACATTTACTGTCTCAATAAGGAACATTTATTGTCTCAATAAGGAACATTTACTGTCTCAATAAGGAACACTTACTGTCTCAATAAGGAACATTTACTGTCTCGATAAGCGATTTACTCTCTCAATGAGGAACATTTACTGTCTCAATAAGGAGCATTAACTGTCTCAATAAGGAACATTTACTCTCTCAATAAGAAACATTTACTGTCTCAATAAGGAACATTTACTCTCAATAAGAACCATTTACTGTCTCAATAAGGAACATTTACTGTCTCAATAAGGAACATTTACTCTCTCAATAATGAACATTTACTGTCTCAATAAGGAACATTTACTCTCTCAATAAGGAACATTTACTCTCTCAATAAGGAACATTTACTGTCTCAATAAGGAACATTTACTCTCAATATGAACATTTACTGTCTCAATAAGGAACATTTACTGTCCAATACATTTACTGTCTCAATAAGGAAAATTTATTGTCTAATAAGGAACATTTACTGTCTTCAATAAAACATTTACTCTCTCAATAAGGAACATTTACTTCAAGGAACATTTACTGTCTCAATAAGGAACATTTACTGTATCAATAAGGAACATTTACTGTCTCAATAAGGAACATTTACTGTCTCAATAAGGAACATTTACTGTCTCAATAAGAAACATTTACTGTCTCAATATGAACATTTACTCTCAATAAGAACATTTACTGTCACAATAAGGAATATTTATTGTCTCAATAAGGAACATTTACTGTCTCAATAAGGAACACTTACTGTCTCAATAAGAACATTTACTGTCTCGATAGAACATTTACTCTCAATGAGGAACATTTACTGTCTCAATAAGGACATTAACTGTCTCAATAAGAACATTTACTCTCTCAATAAGAAACATTTACTGTCTCAATAAGGAACATTTACTCTCTCAATAAGGAAACATTTACTTCTCTTAAAGGAACATTTACTTCAATAAGGAACATTTACTGTCTCAATAAGGAACATTTATTGTCCAATAAGGAACATTTACTCAAGAACATTTACTCTCTCAATAAGGAACACTTACTCTCTCAATAAGGAACATTTACTCTCTCAATAAGGAACATTTACTCTCACAATAAGGAACATTTACTTTCTCAATAAGGAACATTTACTGTCTCAATAAGGAACATTTACTCTCTCAATAAGGAATATTTACTCTCTCAATAAGGAACATTTACTCTCTCAATAAGGAACATTTACTTCCTCAATTAGGAACATTTACTCTCTCAATAAGGAACATTTACTCTCAATAAGGAATATACTCTCTCAGTAAGGAACATTTACTGTCTCAATAAGGAACATTTATCGTCTTAATATGGAACATTTACTGTCTCAATATGAAACATTTACTGTCTCAATATGGAACATTTACTGTCTCAAGGAACATTTACTGTCTCAATAAGACATTTATCGTCTCAATAAGGAACATTTACTGTCTTAATAAGAACATTTACTGTCTCAATAAAGAACATTTACTGTCTCAATAAGGAACATATACTCTCTCAATAAGGAACATTTACTGTCTCAATAAGGAACATTTACTGTCTCAATAAAGAAACATTTATTCTCTCAATATGGAACATTTGTGTCTCAATAAGGAACATTTACAGTCTCAATAAGGAACATTTACTGTCTCAGTAAGGAACATTTGTGTCTCAATAAGGAACATTTACTGTCTCAATATGGAACATTTGTGTCTCACTGAGGAATATTGTGAACCCAAACATTACCTAACACACTACATATATACCTTAAAAGAGGTACATATTTCTCTTTCCAACTACACCAGCAAGATTTTGTGTATCCGATGGCTCCCTTTATGGCTCAGGACGTAAGGTATGTTGAATGGCTAGGACTGCGGTTCCACTTTCTGCCTCACGAGACAGCCTTTGAGGCAGCAACACGGAGTGATTTTTCTGGTATCACATCAGATCATTTTATGGCTCAAGGCGGTGCAATGTGTATCTCTGTGTCTGTCTTTATTCGTGTGTGTGCACACTACACAGGGTGGTGAAATGCTTTTAGCGTGGACATTATGTTAGTGTTAAGGTGCAAGCACTGCTGTTCTCCGTTTTCAGCTACCGCCGCTGGCTAGCCCTCGTGGTGAACAGGGAAGCAATTTGCATAAGTCTTTCCTTGCCAGTACACAGTCTCCTCACCATCAAGACTCTTGCTGTGCCTCCTCATGGCAAAACACGGTACTGGGTGACCTGGGTTCAGGCTAGATCTGCAGGGGATCTCGGAGTAGCAGTGGGCCCCAGAGGGATGGCACAGGCTCACTGGCATGTGGACACGTCCTGGCGACCAACCACCGCCCGCTGCCTTGCGAATTAACCTAGGTATAAGGCTACGGGAGTAAACCGCAAACGAAATCTGTGGGAAACCTGCATCAGGCAGACATGCTTACAGAGCTCCAACAAGATCTCAACGGCGTGTAGACGGAGGAGTGACCACCATGGTAACCCAAAGACTACACCGGCGGACGAATGCAATGGCTGATGGATGGCAAGGCGAAACCCAACAAACTGAGCTATCGACAGTCCATTGCATCTCTTCCTCTCCCAGCCGTTGCAACACTTGCACCACTGATCAGGAAAGTGAGAGCCAAGATGTGTGGTTGCAGCCTGCGCCCTGCCCACCACATAAATCAACCTCATGCACAGCCATCATCCAGTTCATCATACCTCATCATCATCAAACCCTGTTCCCCAAACCTATGGCGACGGAAGAGTGGTTATGGGGACAGGCAGAGATGACTGCCGGGAGTCACTAGTCACAACTCTGCACATGGGCGGCACAGATAAGATGGTCGTTTATGCACTGGGGCTCCAGCAGTGCAATCCAGTCCTGTCTGTGCGACTGAGCAGCACTTACGAGGACACACTCTGCTCACCCCACAGGGGGAGGGGGCTAGAAAAGGTGCCTTAAACATAGCCTGCCTAAAAACTCAACCTGACTGGACAACCGCACCCAGTAAGGTCATCCATATGCGGTAGAAAACACAATCAAAATCACAGATCCAAACAAAAACAAACCATACAACCTCTTATAGTTGCGCGGAATGTCAGGACCCTTCTGAATATTGGCACAAATGCGCATCCTGAAAGAAGAACTGCCCTTATGGCAAAAGAGCTGGTTAGGTATAACATCGACATAGCAGCCATCAGTGAGTCCTGGCTCCCAGATGAGGGCCAACTCGCAGAACAGGGGTCTGGCTACACCTTCTGGAAGGGTAAGCCTGCTGTGGAGAGAAACCGCATTTATGGAGTTGGGTTTGCATTCTGCCAACGTATCCTGCTCAGGCTAATTGAAATGCTTATTGGGATCAACAAGTGCCTTATAACTTCTGGTCCCACTGAATCACTCACGTCATGCCTTCTTCATCAGTGCATATGCCCCAACAGTGGATGCAGAGGATGCCATCAAGGAGGCCTTTTATTCCGACCTAGACAGAGTGCTAACCACCATCCCCAGAGAAGGCAAGGTTGTGCTCCTTGGCGACTTCAATGCCAGAGTTGGCAGAGATGCTAACATTTGGCAGGGAACCATAGGGAGAAATGGACTAGGCAAGTGAAATCCCAATGGCCTACTCTTTCTCAGCAAGTGTGCTGCTCACAACCTGACTATCACCATTGTCAGAGAAAGAGATCGCCGAGATGTCCTCATCACCCATGCCATGCGTAGCTCATACCACTGTGATACTGATCATCGACTTGTCAGATTCAAGCCTACTTCACATTGCCCCAAAACGGCGAAGGCAGCAAGCCTCCAGAAGAGGTTTTAATACTAAACGTCCGGAGGATCCAGCGGTGGCACATGCTTTCATAGAACAGCTCGAACATGGGCTTATAAACAACCCAAGGGCAAACAACGTGAATCCCAGTGCCGAATGGGATACACCTAAACAGACTTTCCTGTGGCGGAAAACTTCCTCCCAGAATCTCAATGTGGTTTTAGATGATCACGTGGCACTACTGACATGATCTTTGCTGCACGCCAGATACAGGAAAGATGCAGAGAACAGCGTCGTAACTTGTAAATGGCTTTCATCGACCTAACCAGGCCTCGACTCAGTCAACAGGAAAGCCCTCTGGTGGTCCCTCAGCCATTTTGGCTGCACACCAAAATTCATCGCCATTGTGAGGCAACTCCACGATGGCATGAACGGCAGTATCCTGCACAACAGCTCCTAGTCAGAGTTCTTTCCCATCCAAACAGGGGTTAAACAGGGGTGTGTACTGGCACCAACTCTCTTTTTCATCTTCTTGGCTTTCTTTCTCCTTACTCGTACCAGTGCCAATTTAGCTAGCGGTGTGAACATCGATTACCGGGGGGCCTATTCAACAAAAGATGGTTCCAGGTTGAATAAAGGTGTCGGCAGTCCATTAACGAACTTCAGTATGCAGACACCCTCACCCTTGTTGCTCACACTGAACACGACCTACAGGAGATCCTGAACACCTATGCAGACGCGTATGCACACTTTGGCCTTGAGGTGAAAGTACGTAAGACTCAGAGTCTCTTTCATCTGACCCGGCTTCAGAGACTCCTCCACCATCCATCCAGTTTAACGGTACTACACTCTCTAATGTTGCCCACTTTCGGCATCTCGGCTTCCACCTGTCCACCACCGCAGACATCGATGAAGAAATTCAGCATCGGATTAGATGTGCATTTCACGCCTTGGGCGGACTCCGGAATCGTGTCTTCAGCTGTAGGGAGCTGAAATTATCCACAAAGTTGCATGTATATCGAGCAGTGGTCCTGTCCACCCTACCATATGGTAGCGAAACATGGATCACCTTAAGGCACTTGAAGAATTTCACCAACGTAGTCTTACGTTCCATCCTCCGAGTTCGCTGGGAAGACAAGAGAACAAATGCCAGTATTCTCACTGACACCAACTGTAGGAGCATCGAGACTTCAATTATCCATGAACAACTTCGTTGGACTGGGCATGTTACCCGCATGGACGTCAGTAGACTGCCAAAGCAGCTACTTTACAGTCACCTAACGAATAGTAAACGGAACGCTGGCGGGCAATTGAAAAGGTATAAGGATAGTCTTAAGACAAACCTGAAAAGGTGCCAAATCGACCCCTACCTGGGAGTCGATTACTCCACATCGTAACGCTTGGAGGAGCGCCACACGAGAAGGTGTCAATAATTTCGAGTTAGCCCGAATGCAAACCGAGGCAGATGAGCGCCAACGTCGGAAAGACGTTGCCACCGCCCCTCCCACAGTAGATAGAGCCCTCCACATGTGCAACGAATGTGGACGATGCTGCAGGTCCCGTATCGGCCTCTTTAGTCACCTCAAAACTCACCACTGAAGGTGACTTCCTTAATAACTCATATCATTGTATCATAGCTGGATGATCGTCATACTCGATTCCGAGTGACAGCAAAGTAGTAGTGTGTGTGTGTGTGTGTGTGTGTGTGTGAGGAATCTAATCTAACCTAACATAGCCATTTCTCTCCCTCCTAACGACCCTCCCTTTCCCTCTCCTACCCAAGGGCGAATCCTAGGGAGGGCCTGGGGGAGAATAGCTGGGTGGGCCTGCTGCGCTTGTATGCATCCCCACCCCCCTCCCTTTCTCAGTGTAGGTAGGGTAGAGGGGTGGAGGGAGGAGGAGGAGAAGTATAAGTAATGGCAGGGGTAGGAGAGAGAAGAGGAGGGGGACGAGAAAAGAGAAATGGGCAAGGTGAAGAGAGAGCGAGAGAGAGAGAGGTTCTAGAGAGGAGAGTGAGAAGGGGGAGAAGTGGCAAGGGGGGGTAAGTGACGGGGTTATTAGGCGGAATGGGAAAGGAAGTTAAGTGGCAGGCAAGGGGGAAAGGAGAGGAAGGAGGAAGGGGAGAGAACCTAACCTAACCAATCAATCAATAACTACAACTATAACACTACCACCACCACAACTACAACACTACCACCATCACAACTACAACACTACCACCACCACAACTACAACACTACCACCATCACATCTACAAAACTACCACCACCACAACTACAACACTACCACCATCACAATTACAACACTACCACCACCACAACTACAACACTACCACCATCACAACTACAACACTACCACCACCACAACTACAACACTACCACCATCACATCTACAACACTACCACCACCACAACCAACACTACCACCACCACAACTAACAACACTACCACCATCACAACCACAACACTACCACCACCACAACTACAACACTACCACCATCACACCACAACACTACCACCACCACACCACAACACTACCACCATCACAACTACAACACTACCACCACCACAACCACAACACTACCACCACCACACAACCACAACACTACCACCATCACAACTACAACACTACCACCACCACAACTACAACACTACCACCACCACAACTACAACACTACCACCATCACAACTACAACACTACCACCATCACAACCACAACACTACCACCACCACAACCACAACACTACCACCACCACAACTACAACACTACCACCATCACAACTACAACACTACCACCATCACAACTACAACACTACCACCACCACAACTACAACACTACCACCACCACAACTACAACACTACCACCACCAAAACCACAACACTACCACCATCACAACCACAACACTACCACCACCACAACCACAACACTACCACCATCACAACTACAACACTACCACCATCACAACTACAACACTACCACCACCACAACTACAACACTACCACCATCACAAATCACAAACACCAACACCAACAACTACAACACTACCACCACCACACAACTACAACACTACCACCATCACCAACCAAACACTACCACCATCACAACTACAACACTACCACCACCACAACTACAACACTACCACCACCACAACTACAACACTACCACCACCACAACCACAACACTACCACCATCACAACCACAAACCTACCACCACCAAAACCACAACACTACCACCATCACACTCACAAACCACCACCACCACAACTACAACACTACCACCATCACACCACAACACTACCACCACCACACAACTACAACACTACCACCATCACAACTACAACACTACCACACCACCACAACCACAACACCAATACCACCATCACATCTACAACACTCTCACCACCACAACTACAACACTACCACCACCACAACTACAACACTACCACCATCACAACCATACTACTACCACCACCACACCAACACTACCACCATCACAACTACAATACTACCACCACCAAACCACAACACTACCACCACCAAAACTACAACACTACCACCATCACAACTACAACACTAACACCACCACAACTACAACACTACCACCATCACAACAACAACACTACCACCATAACAACTACAACACTACCACCACCACAACCACAACACTACCACCACCACAACTACAACACTACCACCACCAACCACAACACTACTACCAACAATAACCACAAACATCACCACCACCATCACAACTACAACACTACCACCACCACAACTACAACACTACTACCACCACAACTACAACACTACCACCACCACAACTACAACACTACCACCACCACAACTACAACACTACCACCACCAACTACAACACTACCACCACCACAACTACAACACTACCACCATCACAACTACAACACTACCACCACACAACTACAGCACTACCACCACCACAACTACAAAACTACCACCACTAAAACTACAACACTACCAACAACACTACAAGCTACCACCACCACACAACTACAACACTACCACAATCACAACTACAACACTACCACCACCACAACCACAACACTACCACCACAACTACAAATACCACCACCATCACAACTACAACACTACCACCACCACAACTACAACACTACCTCCACTACAACTACAACACTACCACCACCACAACAATAACACTACCACTACACTGCCTCATATGAGATTAACTTGATAACCATAATAGTAAGGGTGGGTTAAAGGGTTGGGGTAAGGGGTAAGGGTAAGGTGTAAGGGTAAGGGGTAAAGGTAATGGTAAGGGGTAGATGTAATGGTAAGGGGTAGCGGCAAGGGTAGAGGTAAGGGATAACCATGAAAGGCCTCAATGCCGCTCCAGCAGAAAAAGGCCGCCTTATAAAATTCTGCTGATATCTTTATCTGATAGAAGGTGATGTGTTTTACGTGATAGAAGGTGATGTGTTTCGTGATAGAAGGTGATGTGTTTATGTGATTGCCGGTGATGTGTTTTGCGTGATAGCAGGTGATGTACGTGATAGAGGTGATGTGTTTATGTGATAGTGATGTGTATGTGATAGCAGGTGATGTGTTTTCGTGTAGGGTGATGTGTTTTATGTGATAGAGGTGATGTGTTTGTGATGGGTGATGTGTTTTTTGTAAGTTGCCGGTGATGTGTTTTACGTGATAGCAGGTGATGTGTTTTATGTGATAGAAGGTGATGTGTTTTATGTGATGGCAGGTGATGTGTTTTGCGCATGGCAGGTGATGTGTTTATGTGATAGAAGGTGATGTGTTTTACGTGATGGCAGGTGATGTGTTTTATGTGATAGAAGGTGATGTGTTTTACGTGATGAATTGATGTGTTTTATGTGATGTAGGTGATGTGTTTTAGTGATAGCAGGTGATGTGTTTTATGTGATAGAAGGTGATGTGTTTTTACGTGATAGCAGGTGATGTGTTTATGTGATAGAGGTGATGTGTTTTTACGTGATAGCGGGTGATGTGTTTACGTGATAGAAGGTGATGTGTTTTATGTGATTGCCGGTGATGTGTTTTACGGTGATGCTGTGTGTTTAGTGATGAGTGTTTTTTTGTGGAGGTGATGTGTTTTATGTGATAGCAGGTGATGTGTTTTATGTGATGAGTACAAGATGTTTATGTGAGGTGATATGTGTTTTATGAGGGTGATGTGTTTTTATGTGATAGCAGGTGATGTGTTTGAGAAGCTGCGATGTGTTTTATGTGATAGGTGATGTGTTTTTATGTGATAGCAGGTGATGTGTTTTATGTGTGACAGAAGGTGATGGTTTTATGATAGAAGGTGATAGAAGGTGAGGTAATGATGTGATAGTATGTGATGGGTTTTATGTGGATAGCAGGGTGATGTGGTTTTTATGTGATAGAAGGTGATGTGTTTTATGTGATAGGTGATGTGGTTTATGTGACAGAATAGGGTTTTATGTGATAGAAGGTGATGTTTTTATGTGATAGAAGGTGATTTATTTGTGATAGAAGGTGATGTGTTTTATGATAGAAGGTGATGGCCTTTTAAGTAGTGATGTGTTTTATGTGATAGAAGGTGATGTGTTTTATGTGATAGAAGGTGATGTGGTTTTTATGTGATAGAAGGTGATGTGTTTTTATGTGATAGAAGGTGATGTTTATGTGATAGTAGCATGGTGTTTGTGATAGAAGGTGATGTGTTTTATGATATGTGATGTGTTTTATGTGACAGAAGGTGATGTATTTTATGTGAGAAAGTAAGATGTTTTATAGTAGGTATGGGAAGTTTATGATAGGTAGGGTGATGTGCTTATGTGATAGAGGAAGATGTGCTGGTGTGATAGAAGGTGATGTATTTTATGTGATAGCAGGTGATGTGTTTTATGTGATAGTAGGTGATGTTTTATGCATAGGATGTATATATGTTTTATGGAGGAAGAAAGTAATGTGTTTTTATGATAGAAGTATGCTTATGTAATAGCAGGTGATGTGTTTTATGTGATAGAAGGTGGAGGTTGAAGTAGATAGCAGGTGATGTGTTTTATGTGATAGAGAAGGTGATGTGTTTTATGTGATAGCAGAAGGGCTGGTGTGAGGAAGATGTTTTATAAGAAGGTGATGTTTTATGTGATAGGTGATGTGTTTTATGATAGAAGGTGATGTGTTTTAGATAGCAGGTGATGTGTTTATGTGACAGAAGGATGTTTATGTGATAGTATGTATGTTTATGGGAGGAAGATGTGTTTTATGTGACAGGATGTGTTTTGCATATGTGGATAGAAGGTGATGTGTTTTTAAGAATAAGATGCCTTGTGTGTGGAGAAGGTGATGTGTTTTATGATAGTAGGTGAGTGTTTATGATGGAAGGTATACAGTGTGATAGGAAGATGTTTTATGATAAGATGGGTTTATATAGAAGGTGATGGTTTATGTATGATGTGTTTTATGATAGCAAGATGTTTATAGATAGAAGGTGATGTGTGTTTTGTGATAGACATGTGTTTTAGACAGAAGGTGATGTGTTTCATGATAGAAGGTGATGGTGTTTTATGTGATAGCAGGTGATGTGTTTATGTGATAATGTGGGGTGATGTATGGTGATAGAAGGTGATGTGTTTTATGTGATAGCTAGATGTGTTTTATGTGAGAAGATGTGATAGAAGGTGAGTGCCCATGTGACAGCAGGTGATGTGTTTATGATAGAAGGTGATGTGTTTTAGTGAGAGCAGGTGATATATAGAGCTGTGTGTGTGTGTGTGTGTGTGTGTGTGTGTGTGTGTGTGTGTGTGTGTGTTGTGTGTGTAGGACAGGTAGGAACGGAAGAATAGTGAGTGGAAGGAAGGAAGGAAGGAAGGAAGGAAGGAAGGCAGGAAGGAAGGAAGGAAGGCAGGAAGGAAGGATGAGAAGATATAGAAATAGATGAGAGGGGAAAAGGGAAGGAGGAGAGAGAGAGAGACAGAGAGAGAGAGAGAGAGAGAGAGAGGAGAGAGAGAGAGAGAGAGATGTAATGATTGATTATATTATCAGACCATAGCTATCAGCCTAGAGAATTGCAACACATGTAACAGCGTGTACTGT
Organism: Homarus americanus; assembly: GCF_018991925.1. Taxonomy (NCBI): domain Eukaryota; kingdom Metazoa; phylum Arthropoda; class Malacostraca; order Decapoda; family Nephropidae; genus Homarus; species Homarus americanus. Next base: position 3,448 of record NW_024721774.1, on the reverse strand, counting down.
TGACACACCCGGGGTCAAGACCCAAGGGACCTGACCCCGGCCTAAGTACTTGAGTAACCCTACGATATAACCGTGTTAAGGAAACCACACCTGGCCAAGACCCACCCGGGCGGTAATAATTACAAAGCACTACTAACCTGCGACATGACCACACCTGGGCAAACAGCTGTCCAGACCTGACCCAAGGAACCAGAACTCTCACCGCCACTGGATCAGCTCAACCCGTCGTCATGACCTTGTTAATTCAAGGACCCGCTAATTATCCAGCACTCCTGTTGACCCAACAACCCGGTCAAGACACACCCACTTAAGTAGGAGAGGTCACCCTCTGGCTCCTCCAATATATAGGGGCTGGAGCTCCTCTCACCACGAGAGTCTGATAACCAAGGAGGGCCAGCAACCACGTCCCCTGTCCAGCTCATCAAAGAAGTCCGTCGCTAAAGGCAACGAGGTCTCCGCCGGGTCCATCGACAGAGTGCTGTCAATTCAACGTAAGTGCTGGCTGTGTAGGCGGTAGAAGTGCAGTGATCCCGGACCTGCCCATTCGACTTGTGAAGTTAAACGAACATATCATAGTCTATCATACCCTGCGAATCCCCTTAATTCCCTATGCAACTAGTAAAATAAAGCTGTAACACGCATTTGTGTTTTATATACTACACTTGTACTGAGCCTGTGTTAATATACGTAGTCACCCCCACACCCCTCGAGACACGCTACCAAACTTCCTGTCTTACATCCTCCTACTATAAATATTCTACCTATATGTAATATCCTCTCTGGGTGAGTTTTGTCTCATTAGAGAGAGAGAGAGAGAGAGAGAGAGAGAGAGAGAGAGAGAGAGAGAGAGAGAGAGAGAGAGAGAGAGAGAGAGAGAGAGAGAGAGAGAGAGAGAGAGAGAGAGAGAGAGAGAGAGAGAGAGAGAGAGAGAGAGACAGAGAGAGACGAAAGAGAGAGAGAGAGCAGAGAGCGGGAGACAGAGAGCGAGCAGCAAGACAGAGAGACAAGAAAGAGAGAGACACGTAGACAAGAAAGAGAAAGAGAGAGAGACAGAGAGAGAGAGCAACAAGACAGAGAGACAGACAGAGAGACAGAGAGAGAGGCAACACAGACAGAGAAACAGAGAGATAAACACACTTCTCTCATTAAGGCAAATTTTTTGAGATATTGTTTCGTACTAAAAAAAAACTTGAAAATCAAGGTAAGGTTAGGTTAGGTTAGGTTAGGTTAGGTTAGGTTAGGTTAGGTTAAGTTAGGTTAGAAGTAAACTTAATTGGGTTAAACTAAATTGAGTCATATAAGTAACTCAACACTCTTCTCCTCCGGCCCTTGTTCGTCTTCCTCTCCACATGTCACTCAGCGTGTTCCTTCCGGCAGTGTGACACTAATCTCTCCCTCCTAAACTCACCTCCTCCTCCTCCTCCTCTTATTGCTCTTTCTACTTCTTCTCCTCTTCTTCTTATACCTCTTCCTCCTCCCTGAAGACACCTCCTCCTCCTCGATGGCTGTCCGGAGAGAGGGAAGACACTACCTTCCTTACTCCCTCATTAATTAATTTAACATATAGAGAGACATCAAGTACCTCACCTTGTCCCTAACATAACCTAACAAGGGAAGACAGAATAGTTCACCTCACCCTCCCCTTCCTCCCTTCCTCACTCCCTTCCCCCACCCCCACCCCCTTCCCCCATCCCCAACCCCTTTTCCCACCCCCCCACCTCTTCCTCACCCCCACCCCCTTCCCCCACCATCTCTTCATAAATTTTTATCAACGTGCAACAAAATTTTTCGCTTCTGAGTAAAACGTTAATTAAATTATGCAGGTATAAAGGTGAGTTGATTACCCGAAGTGCTATGGGGAATATAGTGACCCGGTGTTGTTGCTGTTGTAAGTTTTAGATTAAGCCTCTTACAGCAGCTAGTTTATTGTGCACCCCATACTCATCCTGTGAGCGGTAGCACAAAAGGACTGCAGAGTAGAGTTTACAACGGGTCAGTATAACTAACCCCCGTGGTCAGGATATTATGGCATTAAATGTTACACAGTATTTTAAATAAACTCTTTGTTTAGTTCTATACATAAAGAGTAACTTAATCACAACTGTGTGAGTACAGGCGTGTGAGGCAGTATGTCTGGACGCACACTTTGTTATTCACATTTGGGTCAGAAGTATTCAAGCACATTGTGTGTTTGGTTCTGTACATGGGAACTGATATACTGTAGCTACTTGGTGCAAAAAAGTGGATACAATCTTAATATGTCGGCTATCTTGCCATTAGAGATGAAGTGTTGTGCCATTTCACACACAGTGTGCTTGGACCTGTCCCTAAAAGGTTCTATCTTCACACAGTCGAGGTCGTAGTGTTCAAGGGTGTGGCCATATGTCTGGCCACACACTTTACATGAAGTCTTGTTTACATCTGCTTGAGGGACATACTGCCAGAGGTACTTATATCCTAACCTTAATCAAGCAATTAAAACAACTTGTAATCTAGTGATCTTGTTACTTGCTCCATAAACATGTTTCACTTGATACATCTTATCATGGTAAACAATGGATCGACTAGTGCCTGTTTGCACTTGTCTGCTGGCGTCAAATTCATCAATAAGTTCCTTCCTAATTACAATTATAAGGGTTCTTTTTGACAGACCCAAATTGAATTCAACAGTGTCTTTGTTAGACACTAACAGCAGGAGACAGACTAAAAGTCAACACTAACAGTCAACACTAACAGTAAGAGACACATTAACAGTCAACACTAACTCAGGAGACACACTAACAGTCAACACTTACAGTAGGAGACACACCAACAGTCAACACTCACAGTAGGAGACACACTAACAGTCAACACTTACAGTAGGAGACACACCAACAGTCAACACTCACAGTAGGAGACACACCAACAGTCAACACTCACAGTAGGAGACACACCAACAGTCAACACTCACAGTAGGAGACACACTAACAGTCAACACTTACAGTAGGAGACACACCAACAGTCAACACTCACAGTAGGAGACACACCAACAGTCAACACTCACAGTAGGAGACACACCAACAGTCAACACTTACAGTAGGAGACACACCAACAGTCAACACTCACAGTAGGACACACACTAACAGTCAACACTAACAGAAGGAGACACATTAACAGGTAACACTAACAGCAGGAGAAACACTAACAGTCAACACTAACAGCAGGAGACACACTAACAGTCAACACTAACAGCAGAAGACACACTAATAGTCAATACTAACAGTAGGAGACACACTAACAGTCAACACTTACAGTAGAGACACACTAACAGTCAACACTTACAGTAGGAGACACACCAACAGTCAACACTCACAGTAGGGAGACACTAACAGTCAACACTAACAGAAGGAGACACATTAACAGGTAACACTAACAGCAGACACACTAACAGTCAACACTTACAGTAGGA